>NC_081851.1:80150861-80353361 GCF_963259705.1 Myotis daubentonii
GTTAGGCCATAGGACTGAGCGCTTCCAGACGAACTTGCATGTTAAGAGAATCTTTAGCAAAGGACGGACAGAAATAAAACCAAAGCAAACGAGAAAAGATGAGCTGCTGACACCACCAGGCTGAGCAGCTGGAGAGAGCCATGCCCTCCCCTACCTGCCCCCCCCACCGCCCTCCCCTACCTGCCCCAACCTCCCGTCCTCTCCTACCTGCCCCCCTGCCCTCCCCTACCTGCCCCAACCTCCCGCCCTCCCCTACCTGCCTCAACGCCCCCCACAATCCCCCCTTCCCCCACCTGCGGCAGCCGCCCACCCAGCCCTGAGCTCCAAACTCAGACCTTGTCCAGGCTCCGGAGAAGAGATGAGAACAAGGCAGGTCTCTACATGAGACGCCCCGGGGCTGGGCCTGGGTGCTCCGCGCTCAGCCCCGTGTGGGCGGTGACTAACCGGGGAGCGTGTCGGCAGGAACACAGTGGCTCCACCTTCTTTTCTCCCCAGCAGATGCCCTGGCGGGTGCTTTCCGGTGCGGCGGACCCCGTGTTACCGGCAGGTGCACGTGCTTGCCGCCCGCCCTCGCCGCTGACAGCCCGGCTGGCATTGGGCTCACCTGGGCCTCACAACAACCTCCCCGTCCGCCCCGCAGGCCTTTCTGTGGAGGGGCCCCGCCTTCCGCCCGCCCTCCCGGGGCAGCTGCGGCCTCCAGGCCCTGGTGGGAACTCGATTCCCGCTCTGTACCAGCCGTGTCCAGAGGAAACCCGGCCCAGGCGTTGGGCACAGAGAGCGCGTCCGGGGGCGGGTGGGGGGAGCGCAGGTGAGCTCCGCTGAGAACTGGTTTCTGGACGGGGTCGTCCCGGGTCGTCCCGGCTCTGCTCGGTCCTTGCCTTCCACGGGCTTAGGGTAGAGTTCTGGGTGGGGGTTCCCCCAAAAGCAAGACGGTGAGGAGTGGCTCCTTTAAGAAACAAGGACCAGCCCCATTCATGGGGACGAAACAAACACCGTTCACCGAGCTTCTGCCTTGTTCTGACGTCCAGGTTGTGCGAGGGTCAGTGAGCGAAGAAAGCGGAGGAGGTGAGGGAGGGGGCGGCACTCGGTTACGGATCCGATTAGCCAGGAAGAGGGGGCCACAGCGGACACCGCGGCCGAGCAGGCGATTCGGGCGCGAGTTAAGCCGCCCCGCGAGCGAGGGGCTGAGGATGCAGTAACTGCACGTGGGCAAGTGGGTTTCAGCTGGACGGAGCGCGACTACAACGTGCGACTTTTTATTGTGATTATCAACTGCTGCTCACGTTCGTTAAAACACAGCCTGTCGCCATGGCATCCCGACCGCATTGCTTTAGAAAGAGAGGCCTTGTTTACCAGGCGGGGGCGCCGCGGTGCCCACGGCTGTGTGTCCCAGGCGTGATTTCTGTGACGCAGCCGCCGAGTGTTCACTGGTGTTTCCACCAGAGTCACGTCTCCTTCCGTCCCACCGTTTGGCCCTTTCCCTCCGCTCGCCCACCCCTTCCCTCTGTCGCGCACACTGGTCTGTGTCTCTGGGGCTTTGCTTGTCTGTCTATCCCGTTGGTCGCTTTCCGCTTTATAATCCAAGTGTCAGCGGAGTCCTGTGGTTCTTCTCTTCCCGCTGACTTTTCTTCGCCTGAGCCTGGCAGATCCGTTCCTGCTGTGTTTCGCCCCCTCTGGTGGCTGAGATGCCGTTGAATAGACGCACCCCCTCTTCTCCATCCAGTCATCGATCGAAGGACACGCCATTGTCTCCGTCTTGGCCGCCGTGAGTGACGCTGCAGTGGACACAGGTGCACACGTCTTTATAAAGAAACGTTTCAAATTTCCAGGCCGATGGCCAGAGGAGGGGTGGGGGTCACAGGTGGCTCCAGGCGACATCCTGGAGGGCCCTCCGCACAGCTCCCTCCCGGCCGCCCCAGTTTCCATCCCCTGCAGTCACGAGGGTCCCTTTGCTCCACGTCCTCCAAAGACACACTTTTAACATAAAGACAAAGACGGTTCCGAGTGAAAGATGGAACCACGCGTTTGCGAATCCCAGGTTATGAGGAGCTGTGGCCGGGGCCGTAGGAGCAGGCCAGGCAGACGCAGGGACAGCAGTACCGCCAGGGCTCAAAGGCCTTTCACAACAAGGAGGCAACTCGCTGAGAAAACATGATAATTACAAGCATGTGTGCACCCTCCACAGAGCTGGGGAATGTGTGAGGCAGAACATGCCTGAGTTAAGAAGATAAATACACAAGCCCACTGGTTGACTCGGAGAAGCTGTCACTCACAGCGCAGCCACCGAGAGGACAATTA
Organism: Myotis daubentonii; assembly: GCF_963259705.1. Classification (NCBI taxonomy): domain Eukaryota; kingdom Metazoa; phylum Chordata; class Mammalia; order Chiroptera; family Vespertilionidae; genus Myotis; species Myotis daubentonii. The sequence goes on from NC_081851.1 coordinate 80,153,160, forward strand.
CACAAGAGTCACGAGGGACACAAAATGCCCGAACAAGGCGGCCGAGCGCGTTGGCATCATTAACATTCACAGAAAATACGGTCGACAAACCAGAAAGCACTTCTGTCCGTTGCACCTGAGCACTTTCTGAGCCCACTGCCCCTTGTACCGGTAAGCAAGTCTCGATGCAGTCAAGGGACTGGACTCATAGTATGTTCTTCACACTGAATATTCCATTTAAAGTTATTAATAAGAAGCTATTCAAATATGTGAGCGTCAAACCCTGCGTTTCTAAGTAACTCATGGATCAAAAGAGAAAACACAGGAAATTAGACAGTATTTCCAGGTTAAAAAATAATGAAAACACAACATATTGAAATGTGTCGGAGGCAGCTGATCAATGATTCTCATCATTGATGTTTCTTTCTCTGCCTCTCCCTTCCTCTACGAAATCAATCAATCAATCAATCAATATATATGTATAAAAAATACGACTTTCAAAGAACAAACAAACAACCGAAGCATCCTTGAAACAAATGAATGGGCAAAGAAGACTGATGTGGATTATTATTACAAGCTCAGCGGTGAGGACGGACAATATGAAAACACTCTATTTTGTTGAGAAATTAGTGATGAATGACTGTTAATCAGCACACATTCCACTTCCTTCTTCACTGACTTCAAACTCTACTTTCTAAATATATTCTTTGCTCACTTTACTTCCTTCAAATCTCCAAAGTAACGCTGCTATTTTTCTGTCAATTTTCCTGTCTCCTTTTTCTCTCACCAGCGGAGGCTTCTGTGAGCTCTAAGGGGATGGCGCTCTGACTCATTAAAGTGACTGCCCCGCACCAGCCCTCACACAGCCGGACCCCGACGCCGGGAGGGCCAGAGGTCGCCCCAGAGCCCCGCGACGGTGACTGAGGCCGCCTGAAAACCAGGCTTGAATTACGCATCGCTTATTCAGAAATCCCTCGTGGAGAGAGGAGGGCTGTGAAGCCCATCAGTTGCACGTGAACATTAGACATTGTTATAGTCCGCCTCCGCTCAGCTCTACGCTGCCGCCTGTGCGTGGCTGTCTTTAAAGCCCTGGTGCTCCTGCCCGCCTTGCTCCACGCTCTGCCGGCCACAGCCTCGGAGGCAGACACAGACGGCAGCACCGGACGGAAAGGTGCCTGTAAGCGGGGGAGAGGGAACGATTTCCCCGGGACCCCCTGGTGGCATCGCTGTTTTTCTTTCCTATGTTTTTATCGACTTTATTCGAGCTAAACCAACCTCTTGCAACCTAGATATTAAAGATTGTTTAATGGTCTGATTTCTATTTTATTTACTTATTTTTTTAAATCCTCACCCTAGAAATCAATGTTTTTCATTCATTTCAGAGAGAGAGAGAGAGAGAGAGGAGAGAGAGAGAGAGAGAGAGAGAGAGAGAGAGAGAGAGAGAGAGAGAAACACCAATCGGGTTCCTCCTGCACGTGCCCTGACCAGGGATCGAACTTGCAACCTTTCGGTGTATGGGACGACGTTCCAACCAAATGAGCCACCGGCCAGGGTGGGTTTCATTTTATACGAGAGGCGGGTGCACAAATTCGTGCACGGGTGGGGTCTGCCCGCGCTGTTCGGGCGATCAGGCCAGGTCGGCTGGGGGGAGGGGACACAGGAGGTTGGCCGGCCTCCTGTGAACTGTACGTCTCCAACCGGCTTCACATCTGGGAGACGGCGTCTCAGCAACGCCTGTGCCCTGAGCTCGCTCTCGAGGGCTGAGAGGCAGGAGGAGCCGCCTGCGTAACAGGCTTCCCAGGCCCTCAGCGACGGCAGGTGCACGGAGGTCCGGGAAGCTCTCTCTTCATGGGTTCGAGGTGCTGAGCCTGTTACAGTCCCAGGTGGCAGGCAGGCGGGCACCGAGCCCAGAGGGGCTGCTGGAAACCACGCCCATTGGCATCAGCTAATTACACTGGGAATGGCTTATGTCAGTGATGGCGAACCTATGACACGCGTGTCAGAGGTAACACACAAACTCATTTTTTTGGTTGATTTTTCTTTGTTGAATGGCATTTAAATATATAAAATAAATATCAAAAATATAAGTCTTTGTCTTACTATGGTTGCAAATATCAAAATATTTCTCTATGTGACACGGCACCAGAGTTAAGTTGGGGTTTTTCAAAATGCTGACCCGCCGAGCTCAGAAGGTTCGCCGTCACTGGTTTATGTGTTTGTTCACTGCCCGCCGTGTGCTATGAAGTGTTTCCCAGTGGTGCCCCCGCGGAGCCCACGCCCAGTGCAGACGTGGGATAACCAGGCGCCGCACAGGTAAAGGCACAGATGCGGTGTGCAAGGCGGGCAGCCTCCCTGGGGAGGTGACATCTGGGTGGAGACAGCACATTTCAGGTGGAGGGACCTCCGTGCCCAGGCCTGAGGGGGGCACGGGCCACACGAGCCAAAGACGGCCCGGAGCCAGCGTGGCTGGAGCGATAGTTGCCACATGAGCTGAGTCCTTGGGTCCACAGGGCGGTCTGAGCGTGCAGGAGCCCCGCCTCTGTGTGACTGCGGTGGGAATGCGGGTGCGGTCACCATGGAAACAGCATGGAGGCTCCCCAAACAGGAACAGAACTACCTTATGGCCCAGCAATCCTTTTGAGTCTTTATCCAAAACGATGCCCGTGCCTCCCAGCTCACAGCAGCCAAGATACGGACACATCCTAGTGCCCGTCGACAGAGGATGAGTCGAGAAGAACATGATTCAGCCATAAAAAGGTGAAAACCGGCCCTTTGTGACAAGAGGGATCATACGCGAGGGTGCCAGGCCGAGTGGCATAAATCACACAGGAAAGGAAAAAGCAAACACGTTTCACTCACACGTGGAACATAAAGCAAAAACAAATGAACAAATAAACCCAAACCGAACGCCTGGACACAGGCCGTGGCGTGTGCAGGGGACGGGAAGGCCAGGCCTGCGGGGGTGGGCACAGGTGAGCACGCAGCGCGTACCCGGATAGCGGATGGTAATGTCCACCTGGGACTAATACGACGTCATTAGCCAACGTTTCCTCAGTTTGAAAAAAGAGAAAAAAAAATGATCACCCTCCAGCCAAAATCACAGCTCGGCAGAGAAGCCGATATTTATTTCTGGTTGAAGAGCTTGTTTTCTAAAACGCAGTCCATACAATGAAATTTGTGTGGGGACAGCTCTTCAGGTGAAAATGGCCTGCAATTTTTTTATTCCAACAACAGGTGTTTTTTGCGGTTGTTGCTAATCCTCACCCGAGGATATTTTTCCATTGATTTTTGGGGAGAGGGGATGAGGGAGGGAGAGACAGAGAGGAACATCGATGCGAGAGAAACACATCGTTTCGTTGCCTCCTGCACACGCCCGGCCAGGGCAGAGGGGTGGGGGCTGGGGAGGAGCCTGCAACCGAGGTCCGTGACCCTGACCGGAATGGAACCTGGGACCCTTTGGTTCGCAGGGCGGTGCCCTATCCACGGAGCCACACCAGCCAATGCCCAACAACAGTTTTCCATGCACTGGCAGGTTGATATCGCTTCGGGGGGAGGGGGTCGAATCTGCTGGCGTCCCAGAAAGCCTGCCTTGTGGGCTAACAGCATGACGTTAAAAGCCACCATCTCAGAAAGAGGGCGGCCCTCGTGCTCTTCAGACTTACAGTTTTGGGCTCAGTGCAGAAGGGTGTTTCATTTCCAGCAGCCACCTGTGTGAGTAATTCCTCCCCGTTTAATACGCTGACAGCACAGCAACCAGCACTGACGACTGGGAGGAAGCGCGCGGAGGTGAGAAGGTCGCATCCCGGGACCCGGGTCCCTGGGGCTCATGGGACGTGGAGCGAGATCCGAGGCGACCGCACTGTTTTCCTCGAAGCCTCAGGAAATGTGACTGTCACATGTCTTTTCTGTGACAGTGAGCAGACGCTGGGTTCTAACCGGGCTGTTTAGACTCGTAGCGGTTTGCCTGGCTTTACCTGAGCCTGGGAGGGGGCCTCACACAACACGCTCCGTGCGGAATCATTTTAATACAGCTTCTTACAGTCAACAATTTGTTTGTTTAATGTAAATTAAATATGCACTGGAAATGTAAACTCATACCGAGAGTTGGTGTGGGGAGGGCAGGGGCCAGGGCGGTGCGAGGTGAGGGCAGCGTCAGATCAGCCTGTAAGTCCAGCCAGTTTGCTCTTGAACAAGATCCTCCGAGTTACGGGAAGAACACCAGGCAGGGTCCGAGCGGACCAGAGGGACATCAGCGCCCCCCCGCCCCCCCCCCCCCCCCCCCCCCGCTTACCCGCTCGGGGCTTCCCATCTGCAGCTCGTAGGGCGAGCTCCTTGTGCAGAAGCAGTGGAGAACGAGACAGAGCTGCAGTGACGGCCAGTGGTGCACCTCACAGCACAAAGGCCCGTCCTCTGCCCCTTCCACCCCGCCCCGCCCTGCCAGTGGTCAGGGTCTCTGCACACAATGGGCTCCAGCTGAGTTCACGTGATCATTGCGTGTATTTAAAACCCACCTGGAAACAGCCCAAGGGGCCATCAGCAGACGGGTGGAGAAAACAGCTGTGGTGCAGCGACACCGGGAATACTGTGCAGCTGTGAAAAAGGAGGCTCTCTTGCCCCTTGCGACATGGAGGGACCTGGAGAGTATCACGCTAAGCGAAATAAGCCGGTCAGAGAGACACGCTCACTCACATGTGGAATCTAATGAACAAAATAAACCGACAAACAAAATAGATCCAGAGACACAGAAGCCTGATTGATTCTCAGAGGGAAAGGGATGGGGAGGGAAGAGATGAACCACATATGCATCACCCACAGACTCAGACAATAGTGCGGTGAGGCCTGAGGTCGATGGGGGGAAAGGAGACATCTGTAATGTTTTCAACAATAAAGATACATTAAAAAATAAATAAAAATGGAAATTGTAAAACAAAACAAGAATCCATCCCAAAGAGAATTGTCCAGCTTTCTCTTTCTGAAGAATCTGTACAGTCACACTGTTGGCTCTGGTTACACCCGGCTTCTCGGCTCTGTGTGCCGGACGGAGGGAAGGAGCCTGACGCCCTCCGCAGAAACGGGGAAGCGGCGTGTCCGGGGCCGGAAACTGCCCATGAGCCGGCCGAGCACAGACCGAGCCTGGACACAAGCAGCTGCCAACGTCTCAGTGGTCGCACGGGCCTGGGTGCCCCTCACTTCCTCAGAGAGCCCGAGTCCCCCGGGCGGAGTCCCACTGGCGGAAGAAGCGATTTTAAAGCGAACTAGAGCATTCCAGAAGAAACTACTCCACGTCAATTATCACTCAAAGCGCCCGGAGCCGGATGGTACTGTCTCGAAGTCTGGGAATGTCTAGCATATGAGCATTTTACTTAATCGGTTCCATTCTTTAGTCATTTTTGGAGCAAGAAGTGGATGAATAAACAAGCAAAGAACGGCCTGACTGCTGGCACGGCTGATGCAGAGATAAAGGGGCTGCTCCCAGCCTCACGGGTCCAGGTCCCGGGAAGACAGGCACACGGCTCCTGAGACAGAAAACCCATGTGGTCGTCCTCTTTGACTTGTCACTAGACCCGGAAACGTGGAAAGGAGCCTGGCCGGTGCCACTCAGTGGTTGAGCGTCGACCTATGAACCAGAAGGTCAGGGGTTGATTGCCGGTCAGGGCACAGGCCCGGGTTGTGGGCTCCATCCCCAGTGGGGGCATGCAGGAGGCAGCTGATCAGTGATTCTCTCCCATCATTGATGTTTTTCTCTCTCCTCTCCCTCCCGCTCTGATCAATAAAAGTACAGTTAAAAGAAAATGAGAATCACAGAATGAAGTCACATGGAGAAACGACCTGACAGATATGGATTCCGAGAGACAACCGAGGCATCGGGCTGAGCACGGGGAAGTCTGGGGGCAGACGAGATCGCAGGAGTTAGAGCGACTCAGACAGAGGAAAGCAGAGACCCAACCCAGCAGTGCGAGGGCCCAGGGACATCTTCACGTTTCGGCGTTTCAGCATCTGAATAGTATCTTTCTCCGTCGCCACATTTCCCTTAACCTTTCTCCCATATTTTGACCATATTGTCATATAAATGGTATTTCCCCCCTCGGATCACAATAACTCCCCAGCACATGGCCCTGGTCTATAACAGGATTGACCGTGGCGTCTCTGCGAGCCCCTGCCAACATCGCCACGAGTCACAGGAGGAAACAGTCGGCCCCGGGAGAGGAGACCTGTGTCGGGGACCACAGGACGCAGAGTTCCGATCTGTGTTACTGGGGGACTCCGGAGTCTCGCCGTGGTTTGACTCTCTGTTGAGCCAGATGCTGACAGGATAGGGAATGTGCTTACGTGATGGGGAGGCAGACGTCAGCACGGACCGGCCACTCCAGAGCAAAGTGGAGCAGCATGCACTCCCTGATCCACCATCTCCTTTCTGTTTCTTCCCATCGTCCCGGGCCCCTGGACAGAGGATGATGAGGCGGTGGGTACCGTGGGTGTGCAGGGGGAGGTGAGCCAGAGCCCCGCCCGCCCACCGTGCCACAATCCCCACCTCCAGGGCTGGGCACCCCACACCCACTTATACCCTTTTCTTTGTCTCCAAAGAACCGTTTCTGCTTTTAACAATAGCAACAAGGCAGGAGCTCGCTTCCAGAAAATGCTTTTTGGAGCATCTTCCCTCCCTTGTTCTCTGGAGCCTTTTCTGGCCCCGTGGATGCTGCTGGGAAGGGTGGGCCTAACGGGTAAGGAGCGCCGGTGTCGGATGAAAGGGTGAGATGGGAACAGGACTGACTGTGCCCACTGCCAGGAAGTCTCGCCTCACTCCCACCCCCCACAGAAACTCCGGCTCCTTCCCACCCACGAAGTCCACCCCGGCCCCCACCCTGGGCCCGGAGCATGTGATGAGGGGGCGACAGGTTACTCTCTAGTTCAGAGATGGCGAACCTATGACACGCATGTCATGGTGACACGCCGACTCATTTTTTTGGTTGATTTTTCTTTGTTAAATGGCACTTAAATATATAAAATAAATATCAAAAGTATGTCTTTGTCTTACTATGGTTGCAAGTATCAAGACATTTCTACATGTGACTCGGCACCAGAGTGAAGTTAGGGTTTCTCAAAACGCTGACCCGGGGCTCAGAAGGTCCGCTCCAGGTGCCCCTGCAGCTCGCAGGCGCTCCTTCCCCGGGAGGTGCTCCACACGAATCCATCCCAGCGAACTGTCCAGCTTTCTCTTTCTGGGGCGCCGGGCGGAGGGCTGCGCGGACGCGAGGGCCGTGCGCTGCGGTGGCTGCTGTCATTTCACACCGGGACACGGTCACTCCGCGAGGGACTCGCCCACAGCGAGGAGCCCACGTGCCGGGTCCACAGGCTCGGAGACTACGGTCGGGTGACCCCACTCGAGCCAGCTGCTCGGGGCCCAGGCCAAGGGGTTCACTCTGGGTTCCCGCCCGCCCGCGTTGGGGTCCGAGGGGAAGAGCGAACCCCCTCCTGAGGGCTGTCGTGCTGCCCGGTGAGCGTGGGTGTCGGGGAGACGGGAGGGGGGTGGGGGGTCTGGGCCACGGACACAGAGTGAGGTCAAACCCTCCTTGGACGGCAGGGTCTCCTGGGAGTGGGACGTGGTCTCGTCGCGGAGCCTTGTGGGCGGGGGTGGGGCTTCGTGGGTGTGGGCGGGGCCTTGTGGGCGGGGGTGGGGCCTCGTGGGTGTGGGCGGGGCCTTGTGGGCGGGGGTGGGGCTTCGTGGGTGTGGGCGGGGCCTCGTGGACTCGTGAGGGCGGGACGGACGCTTGAGTGATGGGATCCCAGAGGAGCCGAGGGTTCCCCCCAAGGGCTTGGCGCCCCCGCGCATCTCCACAGGTTCCCGTCTCTGCAGAGCGAGGCCCAGGACCTGCCGCCTGCGCCCCGAGAGCTGGTGACGGGGTGACGCCTGCGCCCTGCACCTCCTGCCTCCGTTCAGTCTGAACAGCTCATTTCCTGCGGCTTCTTCCCAGTAAAACATCACAATGCTGTATGAATTCATTGTGATCGTCTGTACGGCAGAAACAGAAACCTTTAGCGGGAAAGAAGATGGTTTCTGGGAAACAGGGAGGTGTTCCCTGGAGGACAAGCTGAGGAATCAGAGCCACAGCCTCGTAACGGAGGGTCACCTGAAACTGCGTGGGCCGGACCAGCACGAGCTGGGCCAGGAGGTGGGCGCCGGCCATTGGACACAGCAGCCGTCCTGGGCCGTGGAGGAGGACCCAGTAACAGAGTCCGCTGTGCTGGGGAGGAAAGCAGGCAGCGTTGGGGTGCAGGGGCCACCCCACTCGAACTGGGGGATCGGGAGGGATTCGGGAGGAGTGTGGGGTGTCAGCCTCTTACGCCTGTGAGTGGCACCGCAACCGCCAATCCAGGCCCCGGAAAGGCGCAGGTTTGGATAAACACCCCCCTTCCTCTCTCCCCCCTCCCCCCGAGAATTGTTACTTTAAGAAAATCAGAATAAGGCCCTGGCCGGTTTGGCTCAGTGGACAGAGCATCAGCATTCATGTTTCTCTCCGTCTTGCCCTCTCTCTTCCACTCTCTAAAAATCAATGGAAAAATATCCTCAGGTGAGGATTAACAAAATTAAAAAAAGGAAAATCAGAATAAGCAGGAATATTTGCCCAGGACAGTGTGAGAGCAGAGGGCAGGGCTAACTGCTATGATTGGCTAAGAACAGGGTGTCAGGTAAGTAAGTTTCTGTTCAAACAGAATAAATGCGACCATGCGTTATTCGGCAAAACAAGTAGATCCTGGGAACAACAGGCACAGGCACGAATGCAGAGTTAGTGTGAACTCGTATTTGCTGAGAAATCAGTGCAAATGTTTAGTCAAGGAGATGACCTAGCTTTCCCTCAGTGTCCCCACCCCCTCACGTTAAAGGTACTGCCACCCAGCTGCCAGGTTATCCGTGTCATTGTGTGTGGGCGCATGAGAGTGTGTGAGTGAATGTATGTGAGTGTGTGCCTGTGTGTATGTGAGTGTGAGTGTGTATGTGCGTGCGTGCGTGCGTGCGTGTGTGCAGGACCCCTGACGGGCGCTTGTGCAATGAACGGGCCCTATGTCTCCGCCGGCTGCCTTCTGTCTCTAGTGCAGGAAGCCCGCGCTCTTCCTTTCCACACGGTTCCCTCCCAGGCTGTGGCATTCGGCTCAGATTGGATTGTTCCTACACGTCTGAGCTGTCACTCACAGGCCTGGAGTCTGGCATGTTGGCAAGTTCACAAGTAACCCGTTCTCTGCCCGTCCGCGTTGGCGCGGGCCCCCTCGGCCTCAGGCCCCGGCTGAGCACCGAACCATCACCCGTCCGAGTAGGGGCCTGTCTCGCTCTCACCCGCCTCCCGCTGCTGCCCAGCGGCTTTGCCGGGTCTGAGGGCGGGAAGGCCGAGGCCTGCAGGTGCTGGTGGTGAAAGAAGCACATTGTGGGTTCTGAGGAGTCAGGTTTCCAAACCGGGCGTGCGGTGCAGGTGCTCGCGACCTTGAGTGGCAGGTTTCAACTCACTTCCTCTTGGGGCGTTGGCCCGGAGGTGAGAAGGTGACGTGACATGAGTGACAGGGAACTTGGCTTTCCCTCCGGTCTGCCATCCAACACCGTGTGGCCTCAGGCAAGGAACTGAACCTCAGTGTCAATGTCAGTGCCGACCCGCCCTTCCTCCGGCACCTGTGACACCTGGGGAAGCACCGTGAGAGGCAGCCTGCACCCTGCCTCCCGCCTCCCCGGCCTGCAGAGTGGCCCCTCCATGCAGCCGCCGGCCCCCTTGGACAGCTGGGAAGCCCCAGGGTCTCCGTCCTGAGACCCAGAGTCCCCCCGACCCCCAGCCATCCAGGGTACTGGCAACACAGCGACGCTTTCCAAAAGCAGCTCCCGCCGTGGGAAGGCCGAGGCCGGCCCTGGGAGGGCAGCCTGGGTGCTCCATGCTCCCGCAGTGTATCTCCCTCCACCCGTGGCTGCGACCGAGCTGGTCACTGCAACCCCACCTCTAGTCCCTGCCTGCCCAGCAAGGGTAATCCACGACCCCGCATCACGCCCCCCCTGGAGGCCTGCCCCCTCCCACCTTCCTCACTGCGCACCTTCCTCCTGTCCCTGCCACTCGCTCACCAAAATCCTTACCTCATGGTGAGTCACCCTCTCCACCCCAGGCTCATCCACAGGCTAGCCACACGTCTCCATGGCTCCCCAGGCACAGAACCCCCAAATCTCCATGTCCCTCCGGGCCGGGACCTTGTGCTGACTGCTCTCCTTTCTGTCCAAGACAAAGGTGTCACAGACGTTCATTCGGGGTGCAGGCCGCGAGCCCACACCTGCCTCCAGCACCTCCTGCTGGCCATCCCCTGAACCATCCATCTTTCTCATCCCCTGGACACACCTGCTCTCTTCCTTTCTACACGGAAAAGCAAAGAGCAGCCAGAGTTGGGAAGTAGGTGAGCAGGCCGAGGAGTGACACGCAGGTGACTGAGCAGGATTTGTGCGAAGCCGTACGGAGAAGCTCAGGACCAGCCGCAGGGCTCCACGTCTCGGGAAGGCTGCAGGTCAGAGTTCAGGGTCACAGGGTCAGGGTCTCGGATGAGGAGCTGGGGGATGGAGAGGGTCCCAGACCTGAGACTATTATTGGGGTGGAGCAGGTTGGCTGAGTCATTGCAGCTTCCACTGGGGGCTGCTGGAAGCTGCCTGCTCTGTGTCTGTCTCCTGGGCTACAGTGAGGCCCTGCATGTGGGCCCACAATCACCTGTCAGCATGGGGGCGGGGGGCGGGGGGACAGGCACAGCTTCTTCCTCTCACGCTCTCCCCGTGGGCCCCCGGCTGGCACACGAACCGTTTTAGTCACAGAAATGCACATCCTCATCAGTGACGACCCACCCAGCCGTTTCCCTGGATGTTAGAGGTTAAGGGACAGCCTCAGTCCTGCTCACAGTGCATAGGTAGGAAAGCGGAGAAAGAAAAGCAAACGTGGACTGTATGTCAGTGAGCGAGGGATGAAGGAGGGCCCCAGGGGCGTTAGAATAAGGGGACATGAGCCCTCTCTGAGGAGACAGGCAAGCAGCACTGGGCAGGGGAGAGGGCCTGTGGGTGGGGCAGGTGGGGCAGCAACCAGGTCTGACCTCTTCATTGCAGGCCACACCCGGGGTCACAGGCAGAGATTAAAATAACTTCAAGTTATACAGAAACATCTCGGTGTGGACCCAAATAGTCTTTTTCCTAAAGTAAGAAAATGAGCCCAATAGTTTTATTTTTTTAAAATATAATTTTATTGGTTTCAGATGCCGGGAGCCGGTCCATCCTTGCTGTTTCAAGGGACCTGGCATATATGGCATACGGTTCTTAATATGTTTGCTCACCTTCTTGGCGCTGTGTTTTAACCAAGGTCACCTCTCCGAGAAAGGTTGAATCCCCAGGTAGGGATTTTCCCCTGAAGTTAGGGAGGGAATAAAACCCCTCAACTAAGTGCCAGGCGGGTAATTAATCCCTTTAACTACGAACAATCATGCTTTAACTACATAATCTTTTCTCCCTGGAATGGAGATAAGAAACGCCCTAACCTTTGTAATAGAGATTGATAGGATTGAATCAACTGGTATAAATACAGATGTAACAAGACAGAATTTAGAACACAGAACTCAGAACAAGACAGCAAGAGACAGAACTCAGACAGGGCTTGGAAGACAGGACCAAGAGAGACAGAGCCTAGGCACAGAACCTACACAGAACGTTCTCTAGAGACAGAAGAACTTCGCTGGCGAGAGCATGCTGGAGGATCCTGGACCGGGACTGGCCTCGGAGCCTGGAGGCAGAGCCTGGCAAGAGAGCATGGCAGGGGATCCTGGACTGAACCTGACTGCGGAGATTGGCAGGAGAGCCTGACTAGAACCTGGTGACTGAACCTGACTGGAGAACCTGAGCAGAACCTCTCTGGAGATCGAGACCAGAACTTGGCTGGAGATCCTGGCTAGGCTGCTGATCAACTGAACGCTGTCTCCGTGTCATTCCTTCTTCGCCGACTCCGTCCACGCCTTTGGGGACCCCTGGACCCGCTGGGGCTGGACCCCGGCAAGAAATTGGCAAGAGAACCTGACTAGAACATGGTGACTGAACCTGGCTGGAGAACCTGGACAGAACCTGGCTGGAAATCCTAAGCAGAACCTCTCTGGAGATCCAGACCAGAACTTGGCTGGAGATCCTGGCTAGAGATCCTGGCTAGGCTGCTGATCAACTGAACACTGTCTCCGTGCCCTTCCTTCTCCGCCGACTCCGTCTACGCCTTTGGGGACCCCTGGACCTGCTGGGGTTGGACCCCGGCATTCAGAGAGGAAGGGAAAAACACCAATGATGAGAGAGAATCATTGATAGGCTGCCTCCTGCAACCCCACATGGGACTGAGCCCGCAACCTGGGCGTGTGCGTGTGCCCTGACCAGGAATGGAACCGTGACCTCCTGGTTCATAGGTCGACGCTCAGCCACTGAGCCGCCCGGCCGGGCTGTTTTTATACTAAAGAAGTGCTCACTGCAAGAGGCTGGCATGTCACCGAGGACGGTGATGCCTGAGAACCTTGCTCCCCAGAAGCACCTGTTCATGGAGAAGGGGTCAGGGTGCTGCTGATCTGGGGGACAGTTCCCAGGAGTGTGTGGGGGGATCAGGGTGCTGCTGATCTGGGGGACAGTTCTCAGGAGTGTGTGGGGGGATCAGGGTGCTGCTGATCTGGGGGACAGTTCCCAGGAGTGTGTGGGGGGATCAGGGCGCTGCGGTCCCGGGGGACAGTTCCCAGGAGTGTGTGGGGGGTCAGGGCGCTGCTGATCTGGGGGACAGTTCTCAGGAGTGTGTGGGGGGATCAGGGCGCTGCTGATCTGGGGGACAGTTCTCAGGAGTGTGTGGGGGGATCAGGGCGCTGCTGTCCTGGGGGACAGTTCCCAGGAGTGATGGGCCGTGGGGGGGCGGGGCGGGGGAGAGACTTGCTCTATTCTTAGCAGACCTTCCAGGCCCGGACAAGAGAAATTACCCTTTCAAATGCGCATGGTGACGGTCATGGAGATTGTCACAAAGAAACAAAAAACATCTTTGAAAACGGGAAGATTTTGCATCTATTCACAGCCACATGCCCACACAACCCAAAATACTCACAGTATCAGCTTGATTAAGGGGGCGGAGCGCACGCTGAACAACCTTAAACAAAATCATTGGGCGCAGGAAGTCCCAGTTCCGCCGCCGCCTTCACAGCCTGATTGAGCCTCGGAGCAGAGCACAGGCCTGGGGAGCAGCCGAGATGCACAGATGTTCCCCCACACCACCATCCGTGGACACCTCGTGGGTCTGAGCGTCTAGTAACTGTGAGATCACCGAGAATGTAGCTGGAAAAAATAGCCAAGGGAAATTTAGAGACACTGTGCAGTAGCTATGTTTTGCATTTTGGAGGAATTTAGAAATTTCACTATATTCAGTAACAAGCCTAATAAGCATAGTGGTGAACAGACATTTTTATTTTGAAAACTAAATTATCACTTTTCATTTTTTAAATGTCTTGAAAGTTTTGGTAATCTGGTAATACTTCCTATATACAGAAAATACTTCCTATATACAGAAAATACTTTTAATATACTTTTATTGATTTCAGAGAGGAAGGGAGAGGGAGAAAGACAGAAACATCAATGAGAGAGAATCATTGCTCTGCTGCCTCCTGTACACCCCCCTCCCCCCGCCCCGCCAGGGGATGGAGCCCGCAACCTGGGCATGTGTTCTGACCTGGAATCGAACCCTAACCTCCTGGTTCATAGGTTGACACTCAACCCCTGAGCCACGCCATCCGGGCTAAAAGCATCTACTTCTTACAGTTTCAGTACAATGGTTTTTAAATGCATGTCCACTGATTATCAATCTAGTATCGTATTAATATAAACCGATTATAATAGCGTTAGCATTTGTTAGGTTCTGCAGAGAAGCAGAACCAACAGAAGACATATGCACACGTGTATGTAAATGTTTCCTGTGTGTGCATGTGTTGTGTGTAATTGACCCAGGTGATATGGGGGCTCAGAAGGCCCAAATCGCAGTCTGATGGCCTGAGAATCAGGGGAGGTGGTGGCGAGAGCTCCATCCACATCTGATGGCCAGAGGCCCAGCTCTCACTCACCTTCAGTGCCAGGCAGAGAGCAGACCTCCTCCTCCTGCTCATTCTATGAGGCTCCCAGGAGATGGGATGAGGCCACGAACTGTGGAGGGTGAGCTGTACTCAGTCCACTGATTTCATCTTAATCTCACCTAGAAACTCCCGGACACACATTTGACCACATACCATGCCCCCTGGGGTCCGGTCAAGCTGACATAAGATGTACCATCACAATGGGCATACGAGTTACTACTTTTAACCCAAATGGATAATGAAGTCTTCCTTGAAGTTTGCCAGTGACTGTTCCATTCTCTTCATGCTGCTCTGTCACCCATGCCTCTGTCCACTGCCTGGCTCTTCATGCTCTGGCCGGAGGTGGTCTGGGCTTTCTGAGCTCCCGGGACTGCAGACCGCTGCCCTCCCTGCGCCTCAGCACATCAGCAGGGCTCTCACGTGATAACGGGTTTACAACAGAAAGAGCTGCAGGTCGCAGACACCAGTTAAGAAGTCTCTACAGAAACCAAAGGCTGAAAGGGAAGACAAAGCGAAGGTCAGCCCAGGAAAGTTTGGCCTCTGACACCATTGCCGCAGCAGACAGCGCACATGCCCTCCTCCTGGCCAGGTAAACGCAACCATACGCTGAAGGACTACTGACCTCAGTTACTTTAGTCCAGTACATCATGTCCATCTTCCAGTAAAAAACTACAAGACAGGTTGTTAGGCAAAAAGCATCATCTGAAGAGACAAAGCACACATCAGAATCAGCCATGATGATCAGACCACAGATTCCAAACAACTGGGATTTGTATTCCACTAATGGCAAAAGTGGACAACACATAAGAAGAGATGGGTAACATAAGCAGAGAAACGGAAACTAAGAAAGCATCGAAATTCAAAACACTGTAATAGAAATGAAAAATGTCTTGAGAGGATCATCTGTAGACTGAACGTGGCCAATGAAAGAACCAGCGAGCTCGAAAATATGTCAAGAGAAACTTCTCTAACTAAAATGTAAAGAGAAAATAAAAAGAACAGAATGGCCAAGAACTGTCAGACAATTACAAAAAGTGTAACATATACGTAATGGGAATACTAGAAGAAGAAAGAAAGGAACAGAAAAATATGAACTAATAATGTCTAACTGAGAAGTTTTCAAAATTAAAGACAGACACCAAACCACAGATCCAGGAAGCTCAGAGAGCACCACACAGGGTAAGTACCCACACCTAGCATAGCATAGTCAACCTTCAGAAAACCAAAGACAGAGGGTGTAGGGTGTGGGGAGTGGGGATCCACCTCACTTAGGAACAAAATAAGAATGACATCAGACTTGGATTCACAAACCACACAAGCAAGAAGAAAACGGAGGAAGATAAAGTGTTGAGAGAAAAGTCAGTCAAGAATTTTGTAGCCAGCAAACACATCCTTTGAAAGTGAAGGAGAAATAAAGACCTCCTCAGACCAACAACGGATTTGATTCCCACAGTTCTGCCCTCTGAGGAACATTGAAAGAAGTTCTGCAGAGAGAAGGCGGTTATATAGGCCTGAACCTTGGATCTGCATAAAGAAAGGGCGTTCGAGAAGGAATAAATGAGGGGCATGTAGGGTAGTGATGGATGTATCCATCCATCCACTGTAATGATGGATACATGACACTGTATTTGTCAAAACTCATAAGCTGTATGGGCAGAATGAACCCTAGCATAACTGTGGGTGGATTTTAGTGGATTTTTAACATGTGTTGGTAGTAACTCACCAAATGTTGTAAGTGTCCGTCACTAATGCGACCTTTTAAGAGAGAAACTTTGGATCAGGGGTGAGAAGGGGTAGAGGGAAGCTGCCATTGCTTTCTGATCAATTTTTCTGGAAACATAAGGTGCTCTAAGAAATAACGTCAATGGCCCTGGCTGCTGTGGCTCAGTGGACAGAGCATTGGCCTGCGGACTCAAGGGTCCCAGATTCGATTCTGGTCAAGGGCACAGGCCCGGGTTGCAGGCTCGATCCCCAGGAGGGGGTGTGCAGGAGGCAGCCAATCCATGTCTCTCTCATCATTGATGTTTCTCTCTCTCTCTCTCCCTCTCCCTTTCTCTCTGAAATCAATAAAAATATATTTAATAAAATAAAGTCTATTAATGAAAAAAACTAAATGGCAACAAATGAGGCGCATCTCAACTGGCCTCCAAACAAATTACATCAGGTGAACCCCCAGGCAATGACCATCCCGGACAACGCTACACGACTGTGTCTTCTAGAGAAAGGATTTACGTTCCAGCATCATTTTTCCTGTCAATACTCATGGTGTGCTTCTGTGTCTGTGTTCCCATGTAGACGTGGACACGTGTGCGTGATGCAGGTTCAGTGTCCTGGGGGAAAGTGAGCCGTGTGGTATGTCAGTGACCTTTCTGGAGGATGTCGGGAGACAGACAGGCTGACGCTGGTTAGGGTGTGAAGCGTGCATCTTCCCGCTGGTGCGCGTGCGCGTGTCTCTGCTGTCAGGGAAGTAGCCAAGGGGTCTGGTGGAACATTTGGTGATTATTAGACGTCACAGCTAAGTTATAAATTTGGCGCCGTCCCTTCCTGCGATGCCAGATGGGGCTCAGATACGTACCTCCTTGCTGCCCGCACTGTACCGCTACCGCCCTGTTACATTTTATTAACTCCAAAAATTGCCTCGAAGAGCATAAATCATGAACGCACCCAGAAAGGGATCCAAGCTGTTTCATCTTATACTTGGAGTCAAAGGCAATTAAGGATAAATACTCTCTTTCTATGGGAATGAAGAAAATCTAGGTTGGGGGTCTTTTCAGACTAGAAGGTGAACCCCCAAAGTGAAGGAAAAACTAGTTTAAAGCACAATGGCTTTTCCACTGCATTCCTTCCATCCTTGCAAACAGCGTGTAGCCATTTCAAGAACCATCGGACCACACGAACCCCAGTACTACAGAACCACATGGACCCCAGTACCACAAAACCACATGGACCACAGAACCACATGAACCACCGTACCACAGGACCACAGAACCACATGGCCCCAGGCCCACAGAACCACATGGACCTCAAAATCACATGGACCAAGGACCACAAACCCACATGGACCCCAGACCCACACTGACCACAAAACCACATGGACCCCAGGAGCACAGAACCACATGAACCACAGAGCCACATGGACCCTAGGACCACAGAACCACATGGACCCCAGGACCACACGGACCCCAGAACCACATGGACCACAGAACCACATAAACCAAGGACCCCCAGACCACATGGACCACAGGACCACATGGACCAAGGACCACAGAACCACATGGAACACAGAACCACAGGACCGCATGGACCAGGGACCACATGGACCACAGAACCACATGGACCAAGGACCACATGGAACACATGGACCCCAGGACCACACGGACCAAGGACCACAGAACCACATAGGGAACGGCTCTCTTCCTTAGAACTAGGAATTAGACAGGCAGATGCAGCTATTGGGGTTTTTCTTTTTTTAAAACTCTTTTGAGTGTAACTTTCTACTATTTCCCTTCCTCAAAAACTTGGAGTTGCCCACAGTGACATGGACTGCTGTTCTAGTGCCCTTTTCCCGGCAGCTGCTCAGGGCTCTCTGCTGGTTAAACGCAGATGCTCAGGGCGCCAGCCAGTGGGTCTGGGGCGGGGACACAAAGTGAACTTTCACACAATTCCAGGTGATTCTCAGCAGATGGGTCAAGAGTCCTACTTTGAGAAAACCTGCCCTGGACAAGTTGGACAGGACATGTAAATGTGTGAGGATGGTCCTCCACCCCCAGGACCCAACTCTTCTTCCGAAGGTGCATCTGAGCACGCGTGCAACGTGGGCAGGAGTCGGACTCGGGGTGGGAAGACCCCCTGGAGCCGTAAGGCCTCCACGTAAGGTGCCCCTGCTTTGGGTCGGCGGGAACAGCGGGAGTGACTCTCCATGGCATCCTCGCCCAACGCGGATGCTAGCGACGCTTGCTCGATCTTGTCAGCCTCCCCAGGACCATCACACAGCTGCTCGCTGCTCTGCTGGGACGACCTAGCACAGGTATCAGTAACACATTTCAGTGCCAGGCACTACCTTCCCCCAGAAACAGATCACAGCCGATGACAGGTTAATGGGGCCCAGGAGTGCAGGGCTTGGTTTGATGCAGGACGGCTGGGAAAATCAGCAATTCATTCTTGAGCGCTGAGGTGACCCACAGCTCAGGAATTATAATCCTCTTCAGATGCAACATCCTTTGAAAATTATAACCTACATAAAGAGCATAGCCCTAACCGGTTTGGCTCAGCGGATAGAGTGTCGGCCTGCAGACTGAAGGGTCCTGGGTTCAATTCTGGTCAAGGGCACAGGCCCGGGTTGCGCTCTGGATCCCCAGTGTGGGGCGTGCAGGAGGCAGCCGATCAATGATTGTTTCTCATCACTGATGTTTTTCTCTCCCTCTCCCTTCCTCTCTGAAACCAATAAAAAAATATTTTTTAAAAAAGACCGAATTATGACAGTGGCTTCACTACTGATCTCTCTTAAGATGATTCCTTAGGGAGGATTCCTGTGTGTATAAATAAAATTATGGTCGAGTTTTAAAATAGTTTCATATTGCCCGGGTCACATGACTTTTTCTCAAATTAACTATAAAAGCCCTCACCGGGACGGAGGACAGGGAGGAAATGCCGTCCCACAAGCCGTGCGTTTGCTCGATGACTGGCAGCTTCCGTGGACGCACCTGCAGGGTTCACCAGGCGCCGTGGGGACACAGGTAACGTGTCACGGCCGAGTTTCGGGGTCTCACTGCCCCACAGGAAGCCCGACTGATGCAGGCGAAGTCCAGCAGCACCTTCGTCTGTGAGGTGCAAAGTGAGGACGCTTCAGATTAGGGAGACAGACGCCTTTCAGTTGGTGAGACCTCAGGTCACTTCCCAGGGAGTGTGGCGTTTCCAACTGAAAATAAATGAAAAGATTTAGGGGTGAGGAAGGTGGTGAGATTAGATTCCAGGTGAACATGAAGAGCATGAGGACGATATTGCCCGGCCAGCGTGGCTCAGGGGCTGAGCGTCGACCTGTGAACCAGGAGGTCACGGTTCCGACTCCCGGTCAGGGCACAGGCAGGGTGTGGGCTCAATTTCCGGTGTGGGGCGTGCAGGAGGCGCCGATCCATGATTCTCCCTCATCACTGATGTTTCTCTCTCTCTCTCCCTTCCTCTCTGAAATCAATAAAAATGTATTATTAAAAAAGGAGTAAGTATGAGCGTAATACTCTACACGTTATACTGGGTCGCTATAAGAACTCTAGGAGGTAGAAGCTTCCCCAACATTCAACAGGAGGAATTGGTTTAGGAATCGAGACTTTCCAGGGCCACTCTCAGGGTCGTGGGCCCCTTTCCCAGTCCTGAGGGTCTTCAGGCCTTCCTTCCCGCGGACGGACGCGGAGCAGCAGCAGCAGGAACTGCCATGGGGGCAGATGTCCTGGGCAAGCAGGCTGGGAGTCTGGTCTCTGCTGTGTTGTCAGGCTGAGCGGTGTCAGGGCGTCCTCGATGGCAGTCCTCACGGATCCGAGGCTGCCACCTGGAACCACTTACAGCAGATGGCCGGCTCAGAGCCTCTGCGTCGGGCCCTCGCACCCTCCAGCCGAGCAGGGCTCCCACGGCCAGGCCGGCTCCCTGCCAGCGTGTCCCCTGTTTCCCTGGGACGGAGGTCACCTGGGGGTGGGGGCCGCCAAGCCTTTGCACACGAACGAGCTGGCACCCTTCTCGACTCCCGGAGCAGTATCCTAGGGCCCTCCCAGAGACTCTGGGCATTTGGTGCCCAGATGTTTGGCTCTTTTTGTATTTTAAGGAAAATAAAACAACAGAAGAAAGCCTCTCTGAGGAACGTCCAGCCTTGCCAGAGAAGATGAGCCGTTTCTTTAGCGAGTTCATCGTGAAAAAGTGTCTTTATGGCGGCCGGGGGCCAGGCTGAGGCCGAGGCAGGGGCCCAGGTTCCCGAGAGACGGCTGGGCAGGCCCCTCCGTGACCGTCCGGCCCTGAGCCCTCACCCACCAGGGTCCCAGGTGGTGGGTAACAGTGTGGCTTTGAGTGGGAACTTCTCCTGCTGAATCTTTGCTATTTTGTGTCCTCAGCCAAACTTAGGACAATTTGCTCCTGGAACTGCTAACCGATGAAAGGCCAGCCAAGGTGCAAGGGAACACTGAGATTCGGGGGAGAAAACAGTCTGAACCTCTGATAAAAGAGGAGGAGGGGACAATCAAAGATGAAAGGGTTCTAGGGGAGTGTCGCATTTTATAAAGCAGAATTAATGATTTAAAAAGTGACAGCCCGGCCGGCGTGGCTCAGCGGTTGAGCACTGACCTATGAACCAGGAGGTCAGGGTTCGATCCCCGGTCAGGGCTCATGCCCGGGCTGTGGGCTCGATCCCCAGTGGGGGGCGTGCAGGAAGCAGCCAATCCAGGATTCCCTCTCATCATTGGTATTTTTCTCTCTCCTTCTCCCTTCCTCTTGGAATCAATAAAAATATATTTTTTAAAGTGACAAAGCCCCAACAACAGCAACGAAGCAGGTCTGGCTTCCACCCGCCTGCGAGTCCAGGCCCTGACGATGCCCGATGCCCGACTCCTTGGACTGTCAGCTGGGTTGGCACAGACTCCCCACCTGTACAAACACGTCTGTCTGTGCCCTTCTCCCCGACAAACATCAGGAAGTCGGCTCGTGGACGGTGCCTGTCGACAGGCACGGGGTTTCTGTCTCAGCCCTTCCACCTGTCTCCGGCCTCCCCTCCCCCCAGTCTAACCAGGGATGCCCCTCCTGCTCTCAGCACTGCCACACGACGCCTCCCGCCTTACCATTCATGCATTAACTCAGGACTGTGTGCAGAGTGGACGTTCTGTGCCAGGCACTGATGTAAGAACCAGAACCACCTACGTGGGGGGAACAAAGGGTCCGCTTCAGACCCCTTCCTCACCATCAGTCGCTTTCTGACCGGCTGGTCACGGCGTATCAGATGTTATCAGGTTCCTCTCAATTGTTCATGGGCAACACTCGCACCCTCAGCTTTCTCTGCCTGAGAACTCTCGTGGGCGGGCGGCATATTTAACCAATTTTAACCTTGGCTGCGTTTCATTTATCTACCACACGATCATCGCTCCGGGGTACCTTGAGGCCCAGAGTGAAATACCAGCATTTTAAATCCCACAAAACAAGATAAGACTCCCAGCTCTGAGAAGGAAGGAGGGGTAATGGAGCGGGGGGAGGGGGGGGGCAGGAGGGGGATTAGGAAGAAGGGGAGGGGGAGGGGTAGGAATTTGGAAAGGACAGGGAGGACCCCAGAATGCTGGGTCACCACCTCACACCCAGAGGGCAACGCCTCATGCGCCGCTGATTGAAAACACGTGGCTGTCAGGGAGCAATTATCATGACATGTCACGTTAACACACACATTTATTTTTACGAAGCCACTTCCTGACCCCAGAACCACAAATTTTTACCAACTTAATGTTCCGGAGAAAATCTCATTACACCCACACGGAGGACGGTGAGGCACAGGGAGTAATCGAAGACAAGTCACCCACAGGGACTGCCCACCCGCAATTTCTTCATTAAAAACCTGTAAATGAAAGGCCTGCCACAAGGCTGACTCGTGCCAGGTGAAGGCAACACCTGCCAGATGCTCTTCCTGCCTCCACCAGCAGGCAACGGCGTTGTTCCCAGCGACTGCTTAGTCCCAGGGAAGCATGCGCTTGTCAATCACGTAACACAGGGGCCTTAATGGCTGATCCAAGCAGAACAGGGCCGGTTCTGCCCGAGCTCGTGGGAGCGCGTCCCATGGTGTGCCCGCCTCTCCCGGTGGGACAGTCAAGGTTTGAGTTTCCGTTCCACGTCTCTCACCTGACGGCTGCCCTCTCTCTTTGCCACCTCAAGCCCCGGTCGGGGGGATCAGATGGCGGTCCTCTGTGCTCCACCCCCTTCGTGTCCCGGGCCAACTCACCTTGAGACGAATAAGGTTCAATTTCCGGCTCAGACCCGCACTCAGTCCTGGTCCTGGTCACTAACCATCGCCACGTTCACGACGTCTCACTGCCACATCGACACTCACGTTTGTAGCCAGAGGGCGGGAGAGGGAGGGGGAGAAACATCAATGATGAGAGAGAGTCATCAGTCGGCTGCCTCCTGCACTCCTCACTGGGGACCGAGCCCACAACCCAGGCCTGTGCCCCGACCTGGAATCAAACTGTGACCTCCTCCTTCACAGGTCGACGCTCACCACTGAGCCACGCCGGCCGGGCGCCATTACCTCTCTTTATCCTCCTACAAATTCAGAGATTGACATGATTTCCACGTGACTCCCCGTCAGCAAATGTCCGCTCGGGCACGGGAGCCGCTCAGTGGCACTGCCCGAGGCTCAGAGGTGCCCGTCTCGTTGGGAAGATGGACACATGGCAGGTGAGAGCAACTGCAGGCAGCAGGGGACTGGTAGCAGGTGAAGGACCGACGGGGGAGGCAGGTCTGCCCGGCTGGTGGGGAGTCCTCTGGCTGGTCCCCAGGATGCGTAGGGAGTGCCCAGGAGTGAGACGTGGGGGGGGGGGGAGGGGCTTGTAAAAGGCACCGGACAGCACCATGTGGCCAGTAGGACCAGGAGTGGGGAAACCCGGGTGTGAATGTGTGTGGTTTTATTGCTGTCGGGCCTCACCCCGGGTATTTTTTCCATTGACGTTTAGAGAGAGTGGAAGGGAGGGCTGTGGTGGGGGAGAGTGAGAGAGAGAAACATTGATGGGTGGGACCTGCAACCCTTCAGTGGGATCAGTGCATGGGCCACGCCGGCCAGGACTAAATTTGTCTGTTTGTTTAGCCTATTCTTTAAAAAGAACACCTAGCCCTGGCTGGTGTGGTTCAGTGGATAGAGCGTTGGCCTGCGAGCTGAAGGGTCCTGGGTTCGATTCTGGTCAGGGGCAGGTACCTCTCTCACATTGATGTTTCTCTCTGTCTCTCCCTCTCCCTTCCACTCTCTCTCTCTAAAAAAAAAAAAAAAAAAAAATCAATGGAAAAATATCCTCAGGTGAGAATTATCAACAACAAAAAATACTTCTCTGGACAAGACATGCTCCTCCACAGAAAGCCGCTTCCTGCAGAAGGAGAACAGGCAGCGTAGCGAAAGCCCAGGATTTGGGAACTCACAGGACAAGCGGACGGACCGCCTCCCCAGCGAGGGCGCTGCTGACGGGGCAGCTTCGTGACCATGCGGTGCTCCCCGTGTGGCTCCCCGGGCAGCAGACTGGCTGAGAGGAAGCTGCTTGCGCTGACCTGGCGGAGGTCCCGCGGTTCCCACTCGAGGCATCGAACCCCAATGGGGTCCTTCTCCGCAGAGCCTGAGGGCAGCGTCTGGCTCACTGACTTCCTGCCTAATGGGCCTCGCTGCACAAATTGGACTTTTTAGGTTTTATTGTCCCCGGAGAGGGTGCCTGCTGGATTATGTTCCTTTACTCTCTTTCGTTCTTATCTATTATTTACGCCAGGAAATATTCCTGTGTTTTGTTCTGAAAATCCCGTATTCCTGGCACTGGCGGGAGGAAGAACTGTTGTCGGTCTGTAAATGACCCATTACTGTGCGTCCCCGCCCGGGCGCGGGAGACGCGCCTGTCACCGCACCACCTTCGTGACTCAGGCTGACGTGGGGCAGGACGTGGCCCTTCTACTTCCGGGCTCAGCACCGCGAGTGAGAATGACTCGGGGGACCTTGTGCCCGGCGACGTAGGAGCTGGTCTACAACCAGCACAGCTCGGGCTGGTTGGCGCTGGGCTGGGACGCAGGTGTGCCCTCGGCTCCGCCTGCCGTGGAGGGACTGAGCGGCTGTTTTAGAACCTGAAAAGGTCAGAATTAATGAAGATGTTTCTCCCCGTCCTCGGGGCGGAGTCCGTGCCGGGACCCACGCAGAGCAGCTCACCTGTGCTTGTGCAGGTGGCCGGCATCGGTTTAAAAATAAGAAGCCTATTTGTAGAAAAATACTAAAGCCAGAACCACTTTTTATTATACATAACATGTGTCACTTTTCTCTTTCAAATAAATTTCAAAGCGACTCGTCCTTAAATTAGCGCTCTGAAAACCACACACCTGACACTGAGCAGGTGGCCTCATGGGCCTGAACGGGGAGGGGCGTATGTCCCCGAGAAAGTCCTGTCCTGATGCTGTGCATTTCTGCTCTAAGTGTCAGAACTGTTGTGGGTGCGATCCAACTCTTCAGTGAATGTACAGGTGGCTGGGAAATAAGCACAGCCAGACTTTGCAGATCGAAATAGTAACCAGCATCGGCAACGCCAGGCACTGTTCATTCGTTCTTTCAACACCTGCGTTTGACGGAGGCCGCAGAGAGGGGCCAAGAACAGGACCGACACCGCCCTGTCCGTCCGGGGCTTTGCTATAGAAACGAATCTTAACCTAGGACTCTCGTTAGTCAGGGCCCTCAGGGGTCAGGTAACACACTCAGCACAGGGCTGGGATCACTGTAGCGCGCCTGCATCTCGATGCCTGAGAGCACGCTGAGTGCTGGCAAGCCCGGCTCTGCTCCTGCACCTTCTCACTCGAACCTGAACTGGCCACACAGGGAAGCCTCCTGCTCTGGCTGCACGGGGGCAGGCTTGGCGGGCCTGTGACGTGCACGCTGCGGGAGCAGCTGAGCCATGATGGACACCAGGGTGGGTACGGACGCTTAGAATCCCCGCGTTCCATACGCAGAACGACTCAGTTCCAGGGAAGGGCGCGCTGGTCAGGGCAGGTTCTGTCATCAGGTAGAAAGGGACTTGGCCCTTGTGTACAGAGGCTACTGGGAAGGCGGGCGTACAGGTAACTGTGCGGCCCAGCAGGGTGACCACGTACGTGTGCAGGGGGGATGGCTGGGAGCTGGGCTGAGCGTTTCCCACCCCAGGTTCCAGGAGGAGAAGGGTCCCGAGCGGTGGCCAGGCAGCTCCCAGGGCCCTCCGGTCCAGCAGGTGGTTCCCCAGGAAAGCTGGCCTGTGACGGGACCTGCCTCCCCAGGGAGATGGAGGCACCTGAAGGCTGGCCGAGATCTGCGTCCTGACCCATCCACCCAAGTGGGCGTCCTGTGACCACAGGGATGTGAGACATAACGGAGCGTGAGCACCGCGTCCATCCCTGCACCCCATCGCCCGCCTGTGAGTCCTTGGGCCCCCATCACCGCCCCCATCACCAACCCCATCCCCGCAGCAGCTGGCAGCTCGGGTTTCATGTAATGCACGTGAGGAAACAGCTTCGCAGAGCTTCCTCCTTTTAATTGGATCGTTTATAAACAGGCTGCCATGACCCTTTCTTTGAGACCATAAACCAGGGAATTTTTCATTATTGACTTTACAGCCTTTAAAAGTGGTCTGAGCACATTTTGGGGAACAATTTTGGCCACTGAGATTAGTTTGTTAAAAAAAAATCACTCATTCATTAAAACGTTCGCATCAAAACACCTTCCCCCCCCCAAAAAAAACAAACAAACCAACAAAACAAAACAAAAATAAGTGCATTCCATTAAACATTAAAGAAAATGCATGAAGCCATCTGAAGGGAAACTGTGATTTTCCGATTCACGGCCCGTCCCTGAAGGCACGTATCACCGCGACACCTGGAAATGCTGGCTAATGATGCGTGCGGTTTGCCAAAACAGCTTCTACCGTCCTGGCGTCGGGGGACTTACCCTCCTCGGCCATCAGTGTTCCGTTTAATGCTCGGGCCAAACTCCAGGGAAGTGCTTCTCACTGACACAGAAAAGGACAGGAATTTAGTAAAGAAGAGATGAAAACAGACATGGATCAGCCGGGATCCATACATTTCATACAGGAATGTGAGAGTTCACTCAGTCAGTTTTAATAAGCTGCAATATGTATAGATGTCTATTCATAGTGCATTAATTATTTAGCTTCTATTGACCGGTGCTAAAATTCCTTCTGAAGTCAATCAGACCAGAACATTTTAATAAACCAAAATAAACAAGCAGCGTCCATCCGTGGAGTCGTCACCACATTCCATGGGAAAATAACATGAAAAACAGCGCCTCGGAGTTAAGAAGAGACCAACCGACCAGGCTTGTCCAGTGCACTTATCTCCGTTGGAAACACCTATGAGCATATGTGCCCCAGGTCCGTCTCCGTATAAAACCGCAAGTAATTCAAGAAATCGCAGCGATGAAACACGCAGGCCCTGGTCCCGAGGCTGTGAGGGGCCCCGGTGGGGCTTGGAGGAGGGGTCGGGATGCATGCCTTCCTCAGACTTGAGGGAAAGAAGCCAGACAGAGGAAGGTGCAGGATATATGACTCAGTTTACACAGAATTAAAAAACACACACAGGC
Source organism: Myotis daubentonii (assembly GCF_963259705.1). Classification (NCBI taxonomy): domain Eukaryota; kingdom Metazoa; phylum Chordata; class Mammalia; order Chiroptera; family Vespertilionidae; genus Myotis; species Myotis daubentonii. The sequence continues at coordinate 80,179,582 of NC_081851.1, forward strand.
AAAACCAAAATATGTGTATTTAGAGATGCAGCCCTTATAGCTATCACTGGGAATCAGAGGAACTTTCTTTTAAATGGAAACAAAACTATTCAGATTATAACCCTGAGAGCAAACATTCTTCCTGCATGGCCGTCACTGGGTGGTGGTTAGAAACGAGACGCCAGGACTGCAGGACGCTGAGCCCACGTTCCCGGTGGGGTCGCGCTGTCCATGCAGCCAGCTCCCTAGATATTTATTAGACTCTTCAAACTTACATATTCTTTTAAAAATATATATTTTTATTGATTTCAGAGAGGAAGAGAGAGGGGGAGAGAGACAGAAACATCAATGATGAGAGAGAATCATGGATCGGCTGCCTCCTGCACGCCTCACACTGGGGATCGAGCCCACAACCTGGGCCTGTGCCCTGACCAGGAATCGAACCCTGACCACCTGGTTCCTAGGTCAACACTCAACCATTGAGCCACAGTGGCCGGGCAAACTTACTTATCCCGACGGTGCTCTTTTATTGTTCTTCTGAGGAACTATACACCCTCTGTAATTTTGTCTTAGCGATGACTTAATTTTAAGAGGAAATATTGAAAAGAAAATATGGGCTGGGGCAGAAGTAGGTTTACAGTTGTTGGTATGGAAAAGCACGCGCTAAGGAATAAATAATAATGCAAGAAAGAAACACTGTGTTTCCCAGACCCGCAATGGTAGGCCTACTCTTGCTCCACCCTGTATGTCCCACCTGGAGGGTGAAGAATAGGGAAGGAGGGAGGACTCTCCTGGGAGGAGACCCCAGGGAGGCAGAGGAAAGGTGTGGGGCCTGGTCTGGCTGGGACAGTCCCTCCCCGGCGGCAGGTGACTCAGCCGGCACGGGCCCAACAGTCTCCAGAAAGAGCTGCAAGCGGAAAACATGATGAGCAACGTTTAGAAGTGTTTCTTGACTTGATCCTTTAAAGGCTGGCCTTCTTGCGTGCTTTAGAAGGAAGACCATATTGGAAACCGCTCCAAATAAATGCATTTAGAAATAATTGGAGTGCACAATCAAAACGGTTTGGCAACTGTTGACCTATTGGGTGGGATTAATAATAAATCCAGGCAGTAACCGTGGCTACCACACCCCGTCCTCCCACCCCCTCCGGCGGGTGCCAAAGACAGAGGACACCTCGTGGGCTAACTCACGGTGAGGTTCTGAGGAGGTATTCAGCTGTGTAACCACCACATCAGTCCTAGCAAACAAAGGTGTTGGCGGTGTCTGGGAAGAGCTGCGAGCCACACTTTTCCTCACCACTCACAACCCCAGGGCAGGAGGGCAGGGTGGACTGCGAGGGTGTTGGCAGCCGTGCCCACCACACGCTGACCCAAGCCCCGGCCACCCCTGCCCTTCAGAAGAGCAAGTCTCCGGTTATGTGACAAGCCATGTGGTCGATGGGTCAGGAACTCAGACACCCAACTGCCAACGGAGGTGCTGCAGAGTAAAACCGTTTCTCTCTGCGGCGCCTGGACCGCCCTTGGCCATTCACAGCGACACTGCAATAACTGCCGGTTCTGAGTAACGGGATGTGACGCTGACATCACATACATGATGACACCGAGCCACAAGTCAGTGTGCGGCACCAGCCAGTTTGACTCAGTGGATAGAGTGTTGGCCTGCACACTGAAGGGTCTCAGGTTCGATTCTGGTCAAGGGCACGTACCTCATTGCAGGCTCTCCCCTGGCCCAGGCCCTGGTTGGGCGCATGCAGGAGGCTACCAATCGATGTGCTTTCACATCGACGTTTCTCTCTGTCTTTCCCTCTCCCTCCCACTCTCCCTGAAAATCAATGGGAAAATATCCTTGGGGGAGGATTAACAAAAAGTTCGTGTGCAGACTTTATCCCAGAATGGGACATTTCCCCCTGAAGACATATTTCCTTCTAAAAATAATGGCAGGTTTTGACTTTCGGTTGAGACCCAGGAGAAATGGAGATGAGACTATCACATCTACATCAGTGTTGAAGCAACCGAGCCATGAATCGCATGATCACATCCAGAAAATGCAGTAAAATCGTTACAGGATGCTGTGCTAAAAACCCATGCCCCCGGGCCACTCACCGGGGCTGATGCTGTATTTGAAAAGTTGGATAAACATAAGGAAAATGGTCTCTAATTAACCTAACGGCACATGACCCCGAGACCACTTCCTTTCACACCTGAGACGTGCGTTTCAATAACACGTCCAGCGCAAGGCGGCCGCACATCAGAGCGAACGTGCGGGTCAGAGCTAGAGGAAGGAGCGTCTGAATCATCCCAGGGGAGGGCGTGAGTGCATCTCAGTCACCGAGGCACCGCGCAAGCCAAGTCCAACACCAGTCCCACAGCCACTGCCGCTGGGAGCCTCAGCCATTTACTCCAGAGATCTCCGCTCTCGAGAGTTTGTCACGGTAACTACACCCTGAAACGGTGCGCTGCTTCCCAACACAGCCCTTTCCTGTGGTTTGGCTCCCACGCGAGGGCCAGGCCTGGGGAGCGCGGAGAGCTTACGGGAAGGAGGGGCACGCGCTGCGGGCCTTACAGGCAGTGGGACCACATCCTGCAGCAAGCACACACCTACTGACCACACCCCTCGGGGAGCAGAGCACCCCACTCACCCCGGGCCTCTCCTCTTCCCGCAGGAGGAGCGCTGAACACAGCCGGTCAGCTGACTGTGCAGCTTTGCCAACAGGATGAGCCACCATTGGGACTTTATCCTCTTCATTCCAAGCTGGTGAACCACCCAGGGCCCAGCCGCTAGTGTATGGTAGAGCATCTTTCTCCACCTCCTCTCCCTCTGCCCTCCAGGCTCTGCCCATGGCTTCATCTCGGGAGCCTCCCGTGTAGCCAGCCCCGGTTAAGTCTGGGTCCAGATGACCCAGAGAGACCTCGCAGCCCCCTGGGCCCGGTGACCAGACGTTCAGACTCCATGTTCACTCTGTTACTGACTTTATTTTTTTAATCCTCACCCAAGGATATTTCTCCATTGATTTTTAGGGAGAGTGGAAGGGAGAGGGAAAGACAGAAACATCCATGTGAGAGAAATACATTGATTGATTGCCTCCTGCACGCGCCCCAACCAGGACCCAGACCAGGGAGAAGCCTGCAACCCAGGTACGTGCCCTTGACCGGAATCGAACCCGGGACCCTTCAGTCCGCAGTATCCACTGAGCCACACTGGCCAAAGTCTGCTACTTCCTTTCCGCCGTTGTTCCTCTGTGCTGTCACTTGTCTTTGCACTGGAAAGGAATGAAGAAGAGGAGGGCGGGTGGGCCTGGGGTGCACAGCCCAGGCTCCTCCCTGTCCCCCCACCCCAGGCTCCGTTCCCCAGTTCCCAGGTTCCCCATCGTCACCAGACACTTATGTTCCTATGTCACCGCTCCATTTCCTCCGCACAGACCCACTCTCTGAGAGTCTTCACCCCGTGACCCAGGAATCGTGGAGCTCACACGAACATGAATCCCCCACCATTTTACAACTTCTATCTTTCAGTTCCAAGGCCATGCTTTTAGCCTTGGTCTTAAAATGAAAACTGATGAGAACTGGGCAGCATGGCCGACGAGGAGGCCAGGAGACACTGTGCTCAGCTGCAAGTCAGTGCTTTGTGGATGGGTCTCCTGGTGACCCCGGGAACGAGGTTCCACAGCAGGTGCTCATAGCGAGATGGGGATGTGCATTTCCCCCGTGCTCTCCTATGCGCCACTGTTGGTCTCATTTCTTCCCCGGGGAAGTGGGCGGCGTTCTGGCCACTGTCGGAGGCAGCGTGCCCGGCTCTGAAGATGCCTAATAAATAACCACAGTGACAGCCCCTGGAACTGACTCTTTGTAAAGCGGGCTCTCGGTGGATTTAGAGATTTGCTGTGCACGGGTTGTGGATGGCATGCTGCCTGTGTTCCTAAGCCCCGAGACTTCAGGCGAAGTAGATTACCGTGTGCCCGGCTGCTGGCACTGCTGGTTCCCGGGCCGGATGTGGCTCTGCAGCGGCCGTGTGCTCCACACTGGCCCGCCCGGGAAGCGGGAAGAGGGCCATGTGGAAAGGCTGAGCTGAGTGGCGGCTAATGCACTTCTCCCCTGAAACATGAAATGCAGTAATTTGAAACTCTCATTCAGTCTTCCAGGAAGATCGAGCTTTGGTACGGAACTCTCGCGGTGGAAGTGGCGTGAACCTTGATTAACTCAGTTTAATGCGAAAATGGATTGTTCCTGGTTTCGCATGTTACGAAGAAGTCCTGTTCAGTCCAATAAGCCTATGGTGCAGCCACCAGAAGTCCATGGAGATGAGACAGCTTTTTATGAGGTGGAAATGGAAAGGAGACTGCTACCCCCCTCCCCCAATCCACTCGTACTTCACCTGCTCCACGTGTGCACCTGCTGGGGTCCCAGGTGGGGTCCCAGGTGCCTGTGGAATGCAGAGCGAGTACAGGTGGGCACAGGTGAGCTGTGGCATCAACGTGAAGCTCCAAGGTGCTAGCCGTGCTCATGGGGCATCACAGTCACCACTTGAGCTGTACCAGCCAATGCTCATCTGCATTTTCATCCAGAAAGGAGCGTCCCTCTCGGGAAGTCAGGCTTTTGTCCGAGGCAAAATTTCATTTGAAAATTCAAATCCACCAATAAACCAAAGTTCTTACTTTGGAAATAACCAGAGTGATACTGTTCTAAGGAGACAAAACCACGACAGACCCTCATGGCACAGCGGGGGTGGTTCTTCCTGCTGACTTCCTGCATCTTCCTAATGTCTCACCTGTCCGTCAACAAACAGTCACTGCCTCCAACATTAAGATATAGGCCGGCTGGTGGCTTAGTGGTGGAGCGTCGACCTATGAACCAGGAGGTCACAGTTGGATTCCTGGTCAGGGCACATGCCTGGGTTGTGGGGGTCGATCCCCAGTAGGGGGCATGTAGGAGGCAGCTGATCAATTCTATCTCTCTTTCCCTCTCTGAAATCAATAAAAAGTTATTTTTTTAAAAAAGACTATAGCTCAACAGACTTGCCTGGGGTCAGAGACTGCATATCCTTAAGCCAGAAGTCATCTTCATGCGACAGATACTGAGTGTCCCCACACACTGTCCGGGTCACCGGCTCTGAAAGCTGGCCGTTCCCCGAGTCCAGCGGAAGCCATGCTGGTCTATGGCCACACCACCCTGAGCACACGATCTCGTCTGGACTCGGAAACCCCTGATCCAGTGCAAGTGCCACCGGAGCAACACGGCATCTGCATCAACCCTTGGCTAGGTCACCGCCAGCACAGGAAGGACCCGGAGCAGGCGGCTCTGGAGGAGGTTGGGTAAGATGCAGCAGAGGGGTCAGCAGGGGGCAGGTGAGGTGTGTCCTGCCGGCAGGTGTGGAACGTGGATTAAGGATTGGCTCACGCTCTGTGGGGCAAGTCTGAAGTCTGCAGGGCAGACTGGAACCCCAGGCGGCAGGAATGCAGAATCCCCTCCCAGGAAACCTCGGTGCTGCATCTCGGACCTTCACCTGACTGGCGAGGCCCACCACATCATGGGGGAGCCTTTCCCCAAAGTCCCTGATCATTCACGCTACCCAGTCTACAGAGGCCTTCAGAGCACACGGACTCGGCTTGTGAGAAACCACTGGGCTCACAGCAGGCTCCCTCCCTGATCCTGGGTCTGGCCCCTCCCCCTCATGCCAGGCGCACCGAAAGTGCTCAGGGACCTATCAGGCCGGGTCAGTGGACACAGGGCAGGAGAGAACAGGGTGTGGGTCTCATAGAGAGCAGGGGAGTGTGAAGCTTTGGGGTGACACAGCAGTCCTGCCACCATAAACAGAATGAGGAGTGTGAACATTTAGAAAAAATTGTGGTTATTTTATTTACCGAAAAGGGTTCTTACAAAAATAGAAGGAATGTTTAAAATTAGCACCAAGTAACGAGAATTTGCTAATTGCCAACATGAACTGTTAAGTGGTCGGAAAGGACCACGGGAGGAAATCACAGAGCAGCGGCCGTCAGGCCCAGAGGAGACGCATTAGCAGAATGAGCTGCTCTTCCCCGCGGAACAAGAACCTCAGAGGGAGAACGGCAGCGACAGGCCCGGAGTGGGCTGTGCCTCCGGCAAGGCCGCGCTCCGAAATCCTTCCCGAGAATGTTAAGTGATCAGGTGCCACACAGCCCCCTCCACCCTGGTCCTCTCTGGGGAAAACGTTATCGGGTCTAAATCTCTCGGTGCAGGGAGAAACTGCACTGTGTTCATCACTGTGAGGGGAGAAGTATGAACCAGAAATCAAAACATAAATTAATAAGCAAAATTCAAATCTGCTGGGGAAGGTGCGTAGCTTTACAGAGAGACACTACACTGAAAAGCACTTTAGTTCTGTGAATTTATGTACAAATGTCTGCACACTATTTTTAAAAAATATATTTTTGTTGATTTCAGAGAAGAAGGGAGAGAGAGACAGAAACATCCATGATGAGAGAGAATCATGGCTGGGCTGCCTCCTGCACGCCCCCTACTGGGGATCAACCCTGCAACCCGGGGAATGTGCCCTGACCAGGAATCTGACCGTGGCCTCCTGGTTCATAGGTCCACGCTCAACCACTGAGCCATGCTGGCCGGGCAGTGTCTGCACACTTTGACCCACGTTTCCAATCCTGGGACCAGACTCTAAGTTAATTATCTGCAGCTCCAGGTGCCCCCCTCCCAGGTAACCCCGAGTATCTTGCTCCCCCGTGACTTATGGCCCGTGACAGGTGCCGCTCTGCACGTAACTATAAAGCAATAATCAAACCAGGACAAGCAGGCTGCTCTGTCTAAGCGCTGTTACTGGAATTTCAAATGAAGCCAAGAATAAAATGGTCCTCTCCGAAACAGCGTTGTTAGACTGAGTTCTAAATAATTGCTGAGGCTGCTATTGAGTTTTAATAATACATGTAAACTCCAAATTAGCGTCTTTATTACGCATTCTCTCATAAAATTCTATTCCACATGCACGTTAATTCTGAGAGCGTGTGGAGTTGGCTCCTGTCACATGAGAATGCAATTAGACAAGTTCCTCTCTTGGCATTTAATTCATAAAGACTCAGTCATTCGACCTTCCAGCCATGACGGGTCCCAGCTTTCAAACAACAGAGTCAGCGTAAACCCGGCCACAGTGATCGCAAACACAGCAGCAGAGGACGTGGGTCTACGCGGAACACTCACCTGCAGGTTTTGTGCTTAAAATTTAAAATGCTGAAAAAACAAGATTTGAAATGATACAACAGTATGAACTGCATGGTGTAATATTTTTGTTTGAAAAGGGCAAATTCTGTCATGCAATAAAGCTCTTACTGAAATGGAACAGTTTCTTCAAAATTGACATTTATCCTGTTCAAGCATTGGTGGCTGCTTTAAAACAAGAGACAAATCAAAACACGAATCATTATCAGTGATCGTTGTCTGAGTATGAACTGAGGATGGTTCTGTGTGGGAGAGACGGGACGGCTAACAGAGGGCCCACTGCGGTGCCGCCGGGTCACAAACACACCTCCAAGCACGCACACACACACACGTGCACACACACACATCACACACACACACACACATCATATACATCACACACACACGTGATTCAGCTCCCAATCCTGCTACATACCCACACTCACACACGCACACATGCACACAAACACACATCATATACATCACACACAAACACACATCATATACAGCACAAACACACATAACACACATGCACACACAAACACACATCGCACACACATGCACGCGCACACACACCACACACATCACACACATGCACACGCACATCGCACACACATGCACACAAACACACACACATGCACACAAACACACATCACATGCTCTCATGGTTTACATTTTCATTTTCTGTACGTGCTTTATGAGGTTCAGTCGTTTTTAACCTTGATGTCGTTGAATTTAGCCATTTCCCTTCAAACTTTCAGGATTTCTCATGAAAGGTGCTTCTGTAACCAAGCTGTGGAGCTTCCTCCCGTTTTCATTTTGTGAACGCTCAGTGGTCACCCTGTGGCCCAGAGGGTGTAGCGTTTGGAGAGAATCACAGGGGGGAGCAGTGCTGTTTCCACCGCGGGGCCAGAGGACGGAAAACAAGCCGATGTGACTGACAAAAGGCGGAGGCGCACCAATCAGAGCTAATCCGCCTGGAATACTGAACTTTGCTTTTTCCTAGAATTCATTACCCGATGGCTCACCCAGGAGGTTGCAGAGTTAACCTGGGAACATGTGACACGGAATCCACGGGGAAACACAATGTTCCCTCTCCCGTGGCCCGATGCGGTCATTACAGCGACTCTGCCTCCGACATTAAAACTAAAACGGGGGAAATGATGCCACTCTGGTGACTGTGCCAGGCCCGGGCATTCCAGCTTCCTGTTTACCCTGCGGCCTCATCGCGGTCTCGGGCTGACGCAGGGACCATCATCTCCTGGGCTGCGGGGTGCTCATTAGGCCTGTGCATGCCACCTGGAACACTTTGCTCCGTGACGCCGTCCTGTTCCCTGGCGCCAGGTCATTCTCTGCACTGAGTCCTGGTTCACAGTAACCCACCCCACGCTCACGTTTCCTTTTCCACCTCCCTGGACACGGTCACCCTCACAGGGGCGCCCGCAGGCCGGGCCTCAGTGCCCACACGGCCGCCCAGGAGCACCTGGCGGCTCAGGGGTGTCTGTCCCCCCGGCACCCGACACCCATGTGCGGCTTCCCATGTCTTGGCTGAGCGGAACTGAGATTTGCGCGAAGCCCTGGCTGGTGTGGGTCAGTGGGTGGGAGCGTCTTCCTGTGCACCAAATGGTCACGGGTTCCATTCCCAGTCCGGGCACATGCCCGGGTTCTGGGTTCGGTCTCTGGTTAGGGTGCGTGCGGGAGGCAATCAATGGATGTTTCTCTCTCTCTCCCACTCCTTTTCTCTCTCAAATCAATTTAAAAAATTTCCAGTGAAAACTGAGGTGGTAGGTGGGGGACACTTACACCACGAGGAGGTGTGAATGCCGCCCAGCTCTTGCTCTGCACACCGCAGGCCTCACTGAGGTGACCACGAAGGTCGCAGCCCCCCGCTCCCCCCCCCCCCCCGTCGCTCCTGCCCCCCAGCTCTGGAAACCAGTGGCGGGCCACGCCCTGCGAGGAGCTTCGTGGTTCCTGCAGATACTGGACCTGGGTCGGGGAGGCAGGCCTGGCCGGGTAAGAGACACTAAATAGGAACCCTTCTGTCTCATCTCTATTGAATGTTCCCGCCAAGCAATGAAGTCGCTATCAGCTATGGGCTGTGGTTCAATAATTGAACAAATGGGCTCTACGGCTGGCTGTCGATAACAGGGAACTGTGTGGTGGGTGGGGGTAGAGGAAAGGGTGGTGAGCTTGACATAAATCTAAAACTGCTATAAAAATAACATCTAGTCTGGCCAGTGTGGCTCAGTGGTTGAGCGTCGACCTATGAACCAGGAGGTCACGGTCCGACTCCCGGGCAGGGCACAGGCCCGGGTTGTGGGCTCGATCCCCAGTGTGGGGCGTGCAGGACGCAGCTGATCCATGGATCTCTCTCATCATGGATGTTTCTCTCTCTCCCCTCCTCTCTGAAGTCAATAAAAATATATTTTAAAAAGGTAACAGCTAGTTTTCCAAAAATAACCAGTTCCACTGAAGTGCTCCCTCAGGGTGTAAAACCCGCTGGCGTTGGCCTGGAGGGCACGGGGTTCGGAAGAGCCGCTGGCCAGGCAGAGGCGAGGCCCCAGGAAGAGCAGACGCTGCCGCAGGAGCAGGCTCGTCCCACGGACACAGTTCCAAGTTCTGAGGCGCCGGCCGTTCCCCAAAGCAGCGCCGATCATGCCTGGGTTCCCGAGGACATTTGAAAAGCGCTGATGAGACAGGTTAATGTTTCATCCTGATCGGCGCCTCCTCACGGCTGCATGTCCCCGGGGGCCGCCCGAGCCCCTCCGTCAGGTGCATCTGCCTGTGTGTATGCATTTCCACCTGCTCCTTACCATCAACATCTCAGAGGCGCCGGGCCTCGCTGGTTTGTGCTTAGTTTCAAACCAAGATGCACTTCGGTTTTACTGGTCCACCTGCCCTTGTCGCATGTGCTGTGATACGACACCTTTTTTAAAAACATATACTTTTGTAGATTCCAGAGAAGAAGGGAGAGGGAGAGAGAGAAACACCAACGAGAGAATCACGGACCGGCCGCCTCCTGCAGCCCCACACGGGGGATCCAGCCCGCAGCCCGGGCCTGTGCCCCGGCCGGAATCGAACCCGGACCTCCCGGCTCCTCGGTCGCCGCTGAGCCGCTGAGCCAGGCCGGCCGGGCTCTAACGACACCCCGACAGTATTTCTTCACCCGCCGCGTGGGAACCGGGAGGGCTGTGCCTAGTTACGGTTTCTACCGCCGGTCTGCCCGCCGGGTCTCTGGGTATCAGCTGTGGCAACAAGCGCAGGAACCACACTGCGGGGAGACACGGGTGAAGGCCCGCGTTCGACGATAAAACAGCGGGTCCCTGTTTACAGTAAGGACGCGGGCGGGCTGTCTAGTCTCACACCAGGGCCTCCGGGCTCTGCGCTCTTCCCACGTTCGGCTGTTTTTGTAAATATTGTGGCAGGAAAACCTATTTAGGTCGCCATTCACACCACTACAGGAATGAAAGCCAGATGATTAAAAAGCTAAAGAGTGAAAAGTGAATAAAATAAAACCTAAAAGGAAATATATCTCTGAACCGGAATTTTTTCTAAACTTAACGTGCAAAAAAATAGAAAAGCAGGAAATGAAAGATCAGTAGATTTAACGATATAAGAGGACTTACATGTCAGGGTAACCAGGGAGCACGCGGAACTTTCCAGAATCTCCTGGAGGCCCCGGGCCTGACACCGTCCAGGGCGGGCCCGAGAGCCACACGGGGGTCCTCCGGGGAGAGAAGTGAACCCCGTTCCCCGTGAGGGCGCGTCGCTGACTGTGCAGAGGAGCCGGTGGCTAAGGTCCCACCAACTGAACTTCACTGCGGAGATTTCACTGGAAAGTTCAAGGGCGGAAAGAGACTGTGCGGTTACGTGGTTCCCCAGGCAGGACCAGCGGTGGGTGGTCAGCGTGGGTGGACGTGAGGACGTGGGGACGTGGGGACGTGGTGACGTGGGGACGTGGTGACGTGGGGACGTGAGGACGTGAGGACGTGGAGACGTGGGGACGTGGGGAGGTGAGGAAGAGGAGAGGTGAGGACGTGGGGACGTGGGGACAAGGGGACATGGTGACGTGGGGAGGTGAGGACGCGGGGACGTGAGGACGTGAGGACGTGGGGACGTGGGGACGTGGGGACGTGAGGACGTGGGGACGTGGGGACGTGAGGACGTGGGGACGTGAGGACGTGGGGACGTGGGGACGTGGGGACGTGGGGACGTGGGGACGTGAGGACGTGGGGACGTGGGGACGTGGGGACGTGGGGACGTGAGGACGTGGGGACGTGGGGACGTGGGGACGTGAGGACGTGGGGACGTGGGGACGTGAGGACGTGGGGACGTGGGGACGTGGGGACGTGGGGACGTGAGGACGTGGGGACGTGGGGCGTGAGGACGTGGAGACGTGGGGACGTGGTGACGTGGGGATATGAGGAGGTGGGGAGGTGGAGACGTGAGGCCGTGGGGATATGGTGACGTGGGGAGGTGAGGACGCGGGGACGTGGGGACGTGAGGACTGGCGTGATATTTATGGGCGTTTTGCAGGCGGAACTGCAGGTCACGCTGTCAAGTGGGCTATGACTGGGCGGAGGGACACGGCCATGGCCCCCAGGGCTCCGACTGGGGAAAGGATGACGGTGCCCGGGGTCTGGGGGGGAGAAGGGGCTCCTGCCTCTGCACAGGGGAGCCGCGCTCCTTCCGTCGGAACGTCCGGCCTGCCCTGGGGGATCCGCACCCTCCTTCCGGGCTGTTCTACCGGCGACCGCCAGCTGGTGCTCAGAGGGAAGCTCTGGACTCCCGGGACCCACAGTCCACCGGCCACCGACACCCCAATCTTGGACTCCAGCCCCCGACCTGTGAGTGCCGATGGTGGCTGACCAGCGCCAGGTGGTGTATTGCTGCTGCAGCCGCCCTTGCCCACTGACCCTGGGTCACAGGCCATCCCGCACCCAGACCAGACCTCCGCCCACCCAGCGGGGTCACTTGATGACAGGTGCCCTCCCCACATTTCACATCTAAAACTTGGGAGACTTTAAAAACAGAAAAAATTTTAAAAGTCAAGGAAAAAAGCAAGATTCCATAAACTCAGCAAGAATTCTATTTTTTTTAAAAAAAACCTCTCACAAGAAATTGAAAAGATTTAATTTCCAGTATCATCCAAAGATGGCTTCAGTCATTAGAAAACGATTTCCTTTGGAAGCAATTGAGTTTGACATCTAATTTGATTGCCGTCCATTACATGAGGGACCATGTGGCAGCGACAGTTTTAAAAACGCAGCTGCGTTTCACCCGAAGCTTTGTCATCGCAAACACACGGCACTTCGTAAGCTCATGGAGTTTGTGTTTTTTGCAAAATCTGCATTTAATATTTTCAGAGCTTAATTTGTCCTTCAGATCCATCACTGACATACATTCTTCCCTCAGCCACAGTCTTACACGGACGTTGGAGCTAAACTTGGGTGAAACGGATGGCTACCCAGGAAGTGTCATCTGTGGGTGCCCTTCCCCACCCAAACCCACACGCTGTCACTTTTAGAACCTTCTGGAGTCGCCACGATGAACGAGAGTTCTGTCTGATGACCCGCTTTGGAGGAACAACCTGGTCTCCAAACACCAGGTCCCAGATGCAAACAGAGCCCTAGCGAGCGATGTCCCCCACGGGCGGCCTGCGTGGCCACACGCAGGTGCAGCATCTCGTGCTGGCGGTCCCAGCCGTGTCCTGCTCACCCAGGACTGACCTGAGGGGTGCTCCATGACCTCCTGAAATACACACCAGTCCCGGCTCAGTCTCGTCCGAAAGGGCGCTGCTTAAAGAACTTGCCCCTGGCCCGGCCAGAGCTCCACAGCGTTAATGGCTTGAGTAAAAGAAAAACGCATCAGTTAGAGCCTTGTTCTTTTGACCAAGTGCCCGAGTGCTGGCAGCTATTGTAATCCCACAACAGATTTGACGTGGAGCCAACACCACTGATTTCGGAACTGAAAGCGATTGAGGCTTCAGGCATCCGTGGGACTAAAAAGGGATTGTCTTCTGTTGGAAAGTCAAGACGTGCCATTGACTAAAACATCCATTTCTATCACCAGCAGCCCTGAGAGCTTCTTGCTAACAGAGGACAGGAAGATGTCGGTCTCCATGGCAGCCCAGCTCAGCACCTGTGTAGGGCCCGCTATTGTTTCAGATGTGGGATGTCGCTCAGCCAAGAGGAGGGAGAGGCTGGGCTCCGTCACTGTGACATGGCTGGCTGATCTCACACCCTCAGCTGGGAAGCTGCACATAGAACACACAGCACACACAAATCCAGTGCAGGCTGCCACTGTCCTCAGCACACGTGTGGCCTGTGCGGATTCAGGCCTGCAGGTCGGCCTAGGAACCAGCTCACAACCCGGGACGACCGGCGGCTCTTCTGTGCTGGGTCCCCCACATCCACCGCCCCCAGAAGGCTCTGAGTGGGACCTGGTGCCCTGCTTCCCACTGCTCTTGGCTATTTTGGGGGATGGTCGCTGGTTTTCTTTGTTCAACGTACATCAGTAAAAGCTAGCTTGGCAACCGTCTTCTCATCCATCGGAGAGCACAGGCATGGAAAAGGAGCCCTCAGCTTTCAGAGCTGGGTGTGGGTAAATGGAAATAACGCTGTATTTTATCTTACACAATCGCAGGACTTCCTGGGCTCAAGAGCTGTTCACATGATACAAAAAAGAAATGTCCAGAGGAGAGTGGGGCTCCCAGAGGATGTGCCCCCCACCTGCCTGACTGAGCAGAGCCAGGTGGGGCTCCCTGTTGTGAGAACCCCCAGCCCAGCAGGGCAGCAGGTCCAAGCCGGTGTCCTAGGTGAGCACCTGGGAATGTGCACGAATGCCCCTCACTGTCTAGACCAGCGGTCGCCAACCGGTGGTCTGTGGACCACTGGTGGTCCATGAGGTTCGAAAGGACCAGACTGGGGTTCCCAGGGAAGCTGAACAGGGGCTGAGGGGGCAGGAGGGTGAGGGAGGAGGGTGCAGAGCATGGCGACCTCACTGTGGGGGGTCCCCTGCACCCTCCCCCGCCCCCCGAGGCACCAACATCTGTGCTGACTCACGCTGACCGGTCCCCCCCGCCCTCCCCCGGCCAAGAGGAGAAGGGGGAGCTCTTCAAGGTGGAGTGTTTCCTCCAAGAAGCGAAATCAGCCAGAAACTCAGGGACCCTGCATCCACCCCGGGTATCCCTCCTCCTGTGTGGCAGGCGGTGGGCACATGACAGCAAGTGACAGAAGTTGTGGGAAACAGACCAGTAACACTAGAAGAATTCTGATTCTCCCTCTCGACCAAGGTGAGAAAACGGAGATGAGCTTATCATTGAATTATAAGCATAAAAAATACATGTATGTTATAGAGATGGTTATATAACCATGTCACTGCAGAGACAGGAACAGAAGAAATTACACTAAAACAATGCTGGTTGTGCCCAGCTGGCGTGGCTGACAACCTATGAACCAGGAGGTCACAGTTCAATTCCTGGTCATGTGCCCGAGTTATGGGCTCGATCCCCAGTGTGGGGTGTGCAGGAGGCAGCCGATCCATGATTCTCATCATTGATGTTTCTATCTCTCCCTCTCCCGTCCTCTCTGAGATCAATAAAAATATATTTTAAAAAATGATGGTTGTATTGTTCTTTGATCTGAAATAGATGCTTGCTGTCTCTCACTTTGAAAGGCCTTTTATTGTCTAGTGAGCAGGACCAAGCCCAATGCTGGACCTATCCCTGGGCCCTGGTGTCAGCGCCGCCTCCCAGGAAACTGGGTCTGGACCAGGAATGAAAACAATTGTTCTATTTCTTTCTCCCACTCCTTGCTTATCCTGCGTCTCCTGCTCTCTCAAGCCTTCTCTCTTCTCCTAGATTCTGATTTAATAAAAGCTTCTTCCGGGGGCCGGTACTGGGGGGATTTTTCCCAAACGCAGCCCAGATTGGAGGAGCTGGTGGTGTGGCCCGAGTTTCTATTAGCAAAGAGGAGAAACCGGTTGTAGGGGAGAAGGCACTTCCTGGAGCTGCAATTAAACTGCAATTACCTTTTCGTTCAGAAAGAGCACTTTACAGGCATCCAGCATCCAGGAACTGAAGTCAAGGGGGCTCTGGTTCCCTCAGCGGCAACCGGCCCGCCCGCCGGGACCGGTTCCCTGGGGAGGAGGGTTTAGCAGCTGCACCTGCTCTGTCCTCCCACTGAGCCCAGCCGTGTCCAGGTGGCTTGTAAGCCTTACACTGCTTCCGAAAACTCGCTGGTCACCTAAGTTTATAAATCTCCCTCCACTCTGCACTCAATCTTATTTTACTTTTTTCCCAAGGAGTATGAAAAATAGCACAAGAGAAAATTGGACTTCTAAGGATTTCTATAGGCAAGAAAATAATACTGTGAAAAACGCTCTCACAATCGTAAGCCATACATTTCGGAAAGGCCCCTCACAGGGACTCCAGGAAAAAGGGGTAGCCCTTCACAGGCCGTGGCTGGACAGGCTCCCTCCTGCAGGTCTGGCCGGTGGTGGCCCTCAGGAAGACGCTGTGGACAGGAGGCAGGCCGGCCGCACTATTTACGGAGGGTCCGCACTTACCCCTTGAGTGCCGGGAGCGCTATCAAAGCTTCGAAATGGCGTCCGGTTCTAAGTCTGCTTTTATTGGTGATGATGATATTGCTAAATATGTCAATGTAGTAAAGGTTTCCTTTAAGTTTTTGAATACGTAACTTCATTTACTTGAGATTCATAATTTTTTTCCTAAACTGCTGTAGAATCAGCAAAAATGCCTGGGCAGTTTTGGCATAGCTCCTAGGATATTGGTTGGCACTCAAAGGGTTCAGACCTGCCAATGAGACACTTCGGTAGCAAGACGTAAGGCCTGGATCATCCAGGTCCACGGAGCTGGGCCGAAACCCTGTGGTTCTAGAATTCATTGAAATTTGCTGTCTAACCCACACCTACAAGCCCATTTTATGAAACTACCAAATTATCCTTAATGAAGTCCTTCAGAATCTTGCTGCTTAGACTCAGAAAATGTGAGTTTATTTGAACAACGGTCGGTGACATCTATTTCATGGTCTTCAGCTGCCACAAAATTCAACATTTTCTCCACGAAAGTAGAAGAGTGGGACCAGAGTTGCCATTTTTCAGAGTCTTTGTTTGTATTTTTAGTGCATGTTAAAAAGTATATTTAAAAGAAAGCCAGGTGTCTGTAGGTAAGTCCACATTTACAGTCCCAGGAGTTTATATGTCTTTTAATGTATGGTAAAAATTGATCACATTTTTAAGGGAAAAGATGATTTTTATGAAAAAATGACAAGCAAGTTAGAGATGATGGGTGAAGTTCACAATTGTAATCTTTATTTCGCCAATAGAGTCATAGATTTCAGGTGCGGTTGTTTTATTGTAAAGTACACACAACATAAAACTCACCATTGGCAGCTCTGTCCCCATTCGACGCTAACTCCCCCCTCCCCAGCCCTGTGCCTGCCACTTCACCTTCCGTCTTTAAGATGTAGAATGAGTAGCTGAAATAAGTATTTGCACGTTCACCTTTTAAGAGAAAAAGAAACATTCATTCAGAAGTTCTTCACTTGATCCAAGCCCCAAGCAAGCGTATTTCCGTGACAACAATGAAATTGTATCCATCTGACTTTGTACCACTCTGCGAAGTACATTTCAACAGTGGCTTTGAAAAGAAAAATAATAATTTTAAAAACCACCTTTTCACTGTATTTTTAGTTGTCTAAACTTAGCCTGCACCCTCTGGCTGCTATTCATACGCTTGAAAGCAAGCCAGTGTCTTCAGAGAAAGAATTTTTCTCGGGGAGTTTATGGCGGGGGGTGGGAGGGACGGGCGTTGGGAACGGGATGCAGAGGCTGAAGCCCGGGGCGTATCCCAGTTTGGAATGAAAGGGAACGGCATCGGGAATGGAACCCAGTGGCACGTGGCTGGAGCCGTGGACTGGGCTCCGTGGCTGTCGTTCAGTCCACACGGAGGTGGGCTCGTTGGTGAATAAACGAAGGAACCACTGGACACATGGACACTGGAAACCTCGTCACTTGTCCTGTGAGTCTCCCAGCTGCCCTTCCGGTGGTCGCTGCACGTCAGATGACGGATCGTCACACGAGGTCCCCAGCACGAGGGGCACAGGTCTGCCCGGAGCTTCCTCCTTCGGCCGCCACAGGGTCAGCATCTCGGGAAGCGGGAGTTTCTCCTCTGTAACCTGCATTTAAAACCCTAAGCATGTCCCGGATTTCTCCCATCCTCGCGAACGTGTGAGACAAACCTGCATCTTCACACCGAATAAACCAGAGAGAGACAGACCAAGGAAAACGGTATCTGAGCTCCAAGATTTTAGGACAACGAACTGGAGAGAGTCCGTAGATTTATCTAGAAGTAATTGGGCCCAATAAAATGTGATTGGTCTAAGGCCCTTCGCTGAATGAAATCCCAGCCCAAACAACTCCCATCCAGCTAACCTCATTTCTCAAAACTGTACTTTTGGACAACAGAACTTCCTGAAACTGGAGAGAATCCACAGTAAATGGATCCTCCCATGTGAAAAGCACACCGTTGCTTTGGTAGGGTTTTGTAATTAAGTCACATCTCAAAACACATTGAGCAGAACAGATGTCTGTGAGCACATACCAACTAATCTCAGAATCAGCTTATATCAGCTCGTCTAATACAAAAGGCGCCTCATCTTTCCACGGCAGCGCTGCTCCCCAACGCGGCTGCCCTGTGCGCCCCCCGGACACCCACCCGTGAGGGGCCCACGCGGGCGGCCGCTGAGACGGGACGGGGACCGGCAGCAAGCACCTCAGCCTCTTAGAAGAAACACTTTGTTCCCGTTGCTCCCAAGCTCGTTCGGAAGCAAACGCCTCGGTCAGCGCCCGCTCCCCGAGGAGAGCTGGCCGTCGCGTGAGGCCGCTACTCCGGGGCCAGGGCGCGGCCCGTCCTGAGGGACAAGGGGCAGGAGACACAGGACCCGGCGTGACTCCCAGCTGCGCAGGCCCGGCGTCCAGGCGCCCCCCGGACAGCTGGGCCCTCAGGAGCCGCGAGAGCCGGCACGTCTCTGGGACGAAGGGAAGCCCGGCTTCGGGCGGCGTTTCCCGTGAGCGCCGTGCTCCTGCTCCTCGTCCTGCTTCTGGAGTGTCACTGTCCCTCCCCCCAAAACACCTCGCCCTCCTCCTGCCTCACCCCTCACCGGGCTTCCTCCTGAATGTCCCCGGCGTGACCCCTGTCCGCACACCCGCCCTCCACGCTGCCACCGCCTCTGGCCTGCCCTTCGTGCATGGCCACAGCTCCCAGTGTCTGCACAGCTCAGCAACATGACCTCTGGACACAGACTTGACGGCCAAACCCCAGCCTCACCCCACGCAGCCCTCCCCCGCCCCTGGGTTCTCTCCACGCAGCCGGAACCCCAAGGGTGGTGACCTGGACGGGCTGCTCTGCTCTGGGCATGCCGGTCCTTAAATTCTAGAACCTTTTCTTTGTTTTATTCCTTCGTTGTTGTGTGAGTTTGTTTGCAATATTTACTATTATTTTGGCTCAAAACAGCGCAAATTCATTTTCCTGCAGTTTGCGCATTTCTTTCACATGACGCCTTTGTTGCCTTTTCTCTGTTTTCTAACTTGAATTCTGTTCGTCAAGCATGGTCGCTTCTGAGCGGAGCCTGTCTGGTAAGGCTGAGCCGGAGCCCAGGTGTAGACAGCGGCCAGGTGTGGACCATGATCCTGGAGGGGCCGGGCTGTGCGGGGCGGGCAGGCGGGCAGGTAGAGAGGGAAGTGAGGAGTGAGATCCAGGGCAGGGAGAGGCTGGGCCGGGCTTGGAGCTCTCGGACTCCCTTGGAGGGCCAGCCTGGGGTTTACACGACGTCCTCCCCCTCTCAGGCGCCTGACATGCCGGGCAGAGGACAGGCCTGGAGAAAGCCTTGCTGGCGAGCTGTGTCCTCTCTGTCAATGAGTAACCTCACGTCCTATTTGTGGCCTGTCTCATGGCTAATTAAGATGGGAATCTCATCGATCAGGGCTCAAAATGATGTTTGCTACGATGTCTCATGCATCGATGGAGCTAATAAATGTCAGCCATTTCTATCACAACCAGGTCGGAGGCTGGGCTCTGTGGGTTAGAGTGCTCAGGCCCCGGACCCCGCTCACCGTGTGGCCTGTGGGCCAGGCAACTGCTTCCTCAGGTCAGGGGTCAGATCCAGTGGGTCTGGGGCACAGTCACCCCCGAGCCATGGGCACTTCAAGGTTAAAAAAATAGCCGGGCTGGAGTGGCTCAGTGGTTGAGCGTTGACCTATGACCCGGGAGGTCATGGTTTGATTCTGGTCGGGGCACACGCCCAGGGTTAGGCTTGATCCCCAGTGTGGGGTGTGCAGGAGGCAGCCGATCCATGATTCTCTCTCATCACTGATGCTTCTATCTCCCTCTCCCTTCCTCTCTCAAATCAATAAAAACATATTTTTAAAAATATAGCTCTACAATATGAAAAGAAACTGCAAAATCAAAGTTAAGGGCAAATCTGTGATTAATGGCGTTCCCATGGTAACCACGTGTGTGCTGCTGATCAGGGGGAGTGAGCACTGAGCCCAGGAGGGGTCCCAGGGCCGACCCCCCACGGCGGGCAAGACCACCTGCAGCGTCTTCTCTCATTCCCACCGGCTCAGAGGCCAGTGAGCCTCCACATCAGGGTCTCAGGTGCCGTTGCCAACGTCCTCCCAGCTCCAAGTTGAAGGTCTGCCCTGACATCTCCCATCTGATGTCCGTGAACACATCTCCGTCTGCTTGGGCTGACCCCAAATGTTCTCATCGATTTAGGCTTGAAAGGGAGCCGTTTCCAAACCCGGACGGGAGGCAGAGGTTGCCTGACGTGGTAGGAAGGACATGTTAGCAGCTCAGTCACCATGGAAGTTTATTTCTTCGCTCCCTTAAGGGTGGAAATGTGAAATCATAAGATAGCATACTAATGTAGGCAAATTGGGAATTGATTTGCCAAATCCCCTCACAACTAAGAAATTTGGAGATTGTAAGATGTTGCCTTCTGAGATCAATACCTGTCCCTTTAATACGCATCTGTATTCACTTTCACCGACATTAAAAGGTGTTGTTTTCTGGAAAGTGTCCAACGAAAGGCATCGTGTTAGAGGCTGGACGCGCTTCCCAGCAGGGCAGGGTTGCATCCCGGAGAGGGAATCGCACGTTCCAGTTCTTAACTCTGGAAGCTCCCGCCCTCGGCTCCCGCAGGACAAAATCGGGCGGCTCGGACCACGTCTCCCGGCCCGGCGGCTGTGGTAGCCAGTCTGCTCGCTTCACATGCCCGTCTGTGAACGAGAACCAGCAGGCCTCGATGTCTGAATACGGAGGTTATAAATGTTACCACCCCAGAAGTTTAAGAGCAAAAAACCTTCATCCTGCCACGTGTCTCCACCTGGGCAAGTCTCAGTGACGTCTGGTCTTTGCTTGTCTGAGTTTGGGCGTTCGTGGCCGCAGCACAGGGCACGGGAATTCCACGGCGCGACCCACAACTGGCCTCTGGTGGAGTGAAGGTTGTCGCCGCTCCCACCCCCATCCTTAGGTCAGTTTTCTCTTTAGTGCATCAAATAGTTGGTGGGAGGGCCGTCTAGCACCGGTTCCTTCCAAACGGCATGTTTCCTACAGCTTGCTGTTTTCCTGTGTAGACAGTGGGGAAAATACAGGAGGCAAGTCCGGAGGCGGGGGGGG
Organism: Myotis daubentonii; assembly: GCF_963259705.1. Classification (NCBI taxonomy): domain Eukaryota; kingdom Metazoa; phylum Chordata; class Mammalia; order Chiroptera; family Vespertilionidae; genus Myotis; species Myotis daubentonii. Next base: position 80,200,442 of record NC_081851.1, read on the forward strand.
GGGCGAGCTGAAGTGTCTGACATCACATTACACTACGACTTTGTGTCTGGTGTGATGTTAAAAACGTGCTTTAGAGTGATTGCTAACATTTGTCAGAAAGGCCTCCTTTTTATCGTGGTAAATGTAACATACAGTTTACGGTGTAACCACGGGGCGCACAGCTCGCTGGCGTGAAGCGCATCGCGTTGGGCAGACACGGCCGCGGCCACCCCAGAGCTCACGCAGCCCCTCACACGACGCGCTGTCCGTGTAAACCCTGACCGCTTCCTTCCCGCCGGGTTCTGTTCTACCTGCAGCCCCGTTCCCCGTTCTGTCTCCGTGGGTTCGACGTCCTTGTACCAGTGGAACCACCGTGTGTGTCCTTTTGTGTCCCAACTGCCTCACTCGGCCGTGTCCCTGGGAGCCCCCATCTGGCCGCAGGTGTCAGGACGTCCTCCCTCAGAAATGCGGAGAATGCCCAGCACCCCTTCGCTCACAGGTGTTCCTCCCGCCTCACTCACCTGGACTCAGTCCTGCCCCTGTCGGGCTCTTTCCTGTGGCTGGGAGCTCCCCAGGCCGGACGCTTCCTCTCACCTGGGGACGCCTGGGCCCTGAGCAGGACTCTCAGGAGCTGCTGGTGACCCCGGCCTCACAGGTGCGCCGCCTGCAGACCCTAGCCCAGCCGTGGGCAAACTACGGCCTGCGGGCTGGATCCGGCCCGTTTGAAATGAATAAAACTAAAAAAAAAAAGACCGTCCCCTTTTATGTAATGATGTTTACTTTGAATTTATATTAGTTCACACAAACACTCCATCCATGCTTTTGTTCCGGCCTCCGGTCCAGTTTCAGAACCCACTGTGGCCCTCGAGTCAAAAAGTTTGCCCGCCCCTGGCCCAGCCCCTGGTGTGGAACTCCATGTCCTCAGCAGTCAGTTGCTGCTGTTCACACTTTGGAAAAGAGAATGTGGGTTCGTTTCAGAGGAGGGAGACGTGAGGGGTCCAGGAGACGCGTCTCTTGCACACCGGGACAGGAAGTGGCTCGGTGAGGAGGGGCCACCCTGGGGGGACAGTGTCGCTGAGCAGTCCAGGCTGGGTGCTCCGAGACTCACCCCACCCGATGTTCATGATTCTAATTTTATGTTCTCACAACTTCTGGGGAATGTTGTTGTTTGACTATGACGTTGGCAATGCCCCCAGCGAACAGAGTCGTGGGGACCGTGTGGGCTCAGAGCCTTTCGAGTGCAGCGTTTGGACTTTGGAGCAAGTGCAGCGTTATTCTTGGAACAACTGAAGCTCTATTAGATGGGCCTGAGCACGTGTGGGCAGGGATGTTTGTGCACGGAACACCGAACGCTCTTCGGGCTTATTGAGGCTTTGTAGTCACATCAAGGCCCCGACGTCAGAGAGCTGTTTGGGGAAATGAAAGACTGTGATCAAAGGCAGAGAGCCCATCGCCGCATCACACGCACTGATCGGCATCTGGGACTGGATGGTTCTTTTTTCTTTAATCCTCCCCCGAGAATGTGTTTTTATTGATTTTTGTTTTAGAGAGATTTTGTTTTGTTTTTTTTTTTAGGGGGAGAGAGAGACACCGAGAGAAATGTCAATGAGAGAGACACACTGGTCGGTTGCCTCCCGTACACCCCCAACTGGGGATCAAACCCGAAACCTAGGTTTCTATGTCACACGCGTGGACGCGTCTGTGATTGTGTGAGGGGCATTGCCAGTGTCCCGGCTGCACCACCGGACGAGCCTGTCTGCAGAGGCTCCCTTGTTGCCGGTCCAGGCCCACGCTCAGCATTCACACTCTGAGACCGTAACGTCACTCGACACAAGACCCTCGATGAACCGTGAGTCTGTCTTTAAAGACCTGGGTGTCTCTGGAGTCTGCCTGGCTCTTTATTTGGTTCTTACATAAAACAGCACTAAAGCTCCCAAGGCTCAGACACGTCGAGCTGCTCCCGCTTCCTGCCTCCTGGAGCCACACCGTGCACACTCAGCACCTGTGGGCGCACCAGGCCCAGCGCACCCCTGCCTGCTGTCTCGGTCTTGCTCCCAGTTCCGTGGGGGACGGCCCCAGGGCTTCCTGCAAAAGGGAAATCAGCAGGCGGATCTCTTGCCTGATCATGTCTGGTAACAGCCGTGTTCCACCCTCAGTGTTGACTGAGGGCTTGCGTGGAGCTGGTGCTCCACGGTGGATGTCGTTCCTCCCCGGAACACGGGCTCCGTGAGCAGGAGCTGAGCCGCGTGCATGTGCGAAGTGCTGGTTTGTGGGGCCAGCTGAGAGCCCCAGATTGTGTCTCCAAAGCAATTACATTTCTAAACATGTTCAAAGTTATTTTTAACCATTTATAGTCCTTCCTGGTTTTCACTGCTCAGAGACGATTTAAACCTTTTCTTTCTTTATTAGATCCAGAAATGCAGATAAGGACACTTGCTGCAAATTGTGAATGAAAGGGAACGGGCATTCACCAAAAGACTACCCTCCAGCTCTTCTAGGTACGCTCACCTGGTTTCCATGTAGGTGCAGGTGAGGGGTTGCCTGTGCCTGAGACAACGTGGACCCACAATACCAGGTGAGACAGGTGGTGGGTGGGGCTGGTACCTGCCTGAAAGAGAAAGGGCCACAGGCACGGGAGAGGAGCCTGTGGGCCACACATGGGGGCGGGGGTAGAATGTCCCTGGTGCTAACGATCAAAACCCACAGAAATGTCTGCCCGGAGGCTGCTCTGGCAGAGAATGAAGCGTCGCAGGAAAGAACTGGGCCCGTTACAAACACTGTTGGTCATGAACCCGCAAATACTCTAAATGCCATGAGTTGGTGTAGATTTCACACAGACACACCATCATCCATAGGCATCACTGATGAGAGGAATTCACCCTCTAGCTCACAGTCAGCATTCAGCGGAACCAGGACATGAACCCTGACTCACCCCGACCGGTCGAGGGCACGAGGCTATCACCATATGTTATCAGTACTTGCAGGCTTGCCCATACCTTACTGACTAAGGTAAGGAACAAAAAGTTTTCACACAAATAATAAATGTTTTTAACACCATGCATAAACGAGAGGAGAAATTTCCATTGAATAACATTTTGGAGCCCCCGAATCATTTTTTAGCATAAAATTCAGGGTTCCTAAGAAACAACCCAACTGCTGGTGGCTAAACTATATTTGTCCTCATGCCTCAGAGTCTCAGAGCACAATGTTTTATTTATGGGAACGCTATATAAAACTTGGAAAATTGAACAAAAACAAACAGATATGGTTTGCTTTTCCAGTCATGAGAGTTCAAAACTCACCCATCCATGTGCTCAGGGAACCTTTGAAAACAAAACCAGGGCAATCGCGGGAGGCAGGTGGCACAGGCCATCACGTGCCCCTTCTGAGCCATCACACTGTTTTCTTGTGCCTGCCGCGGTCAGAAAGAGCTCCAGGTTCCGCGGGAGGTGTCCCGAGAGGGTGGGAATAGGGTTCCTAGGCCCCGAGTCTCTAAACCATGAAACTTGGAACATCTGGAAACGCTGAGCTGTGCTGAAGACCGACGTGGAGAGGTCGAGGAGGCCGGTGCAAAGTCTCTGCCAACCGGTTTGGCTCTCGGAAGAGCTATCTCTCCATCGATCTACTCGTGGGAGCCGCTGGACAAACCTCGGACTCCAGGACTTGGGCCAGAGCGAGCATTTCCTCCAGGGACTGTGCTCAGGCTTCTAGGAGACCTGGAAAGGCGGGACCTGCTCACGAGGCCAAAGGGGTCGTGGCTTCCCCCAGCCGCATGGGCAGTTACTCCCGTGAGGGTCCTGGCTGGGAACGAAGGGCCACCTGCGAATCTCTTGGCGAGGATGGAACCAGGGCCAGCCAGCCACACATGACACAGGGGAACAAACCTGAGCATCAAGCACAAGCGTCTCCCGTGCGAGCATCCTCCTCCTCCTCCTCCGCCTTTAAGATTTAGGGAGTCACGGCTGACCTGGCAGACACATGTGGGCTGTGGGAAAGGCAAGAACACTTTATCCTCCACCCGGACCTCCCCACGCTTCTGGAATAAGTTGGCTTTTTCCTACGAGAACTGCAGTCCCAGTTCAAGACCAGCAACAGCACACCACGTAAGTACAAACACGCCTCCTTTTATTGTCCTTGGCTTTGCTGCGCTTCACAGATGTTGTGTTTTCTGCAAACTGTAGGCAAGGCCCTCAACCAGCAGAAGGATTAGGGCCTGATTTACTGTGAGACCCGCCTCACTGCCCTCGGCACCTCCACGTCCAGCCGGGCAAGAGCTGAGCCATGAGGAAGCCTCTGGACGCCAGGCTCGGTCCATCCTCCCCCGCAAACACTCCACAAGGCCCGGCTTCAGAGCGATTAGATGAGAGGTTCAGGTTTCCTTATAGCTCTAACGCTGTCTCTCCCGGATCGTAGCGGGGCCTCACTGGGGCTGGAGGCAGCCTCGGGGGCCGCGGGGCCCACAGCCACAGGCAGATCCATCCCGTTTTCATCCAAACGACCCAGGCAGCGTCCCAACCGAAACAGCCGAGACGCCGCATGGCCACTGGGCGGTCAGCGCAGAAATCGCCTCGCATGTTCTCCCAGGAAACATGGAGGGCCGTCTGCTGAAAGGAATCTGAGAATTCCGACCGAAATTCATCAGAACCGACTTCTGAAGCTCCCTCGCCCGAGGCTGGGAGGAAACCTCAGAGGCCCCACGGGGTCCCCACGCAGAGCCCTGGGGGCCCCAGTCTGCGGAGTGTGGGTGACAGCGTGTGGGCTCAGGGAACACATGTCACAGCGACAGTCACGTCTTCCCAATAGGCCCGCGAAGCACTGCCCTCCAAGGAGACCCTGTCACAGCGGCTTCCTCCTTCCTGTCCGCTTCCTGGCACCCTCAGCCACGGAGGCTGCACGCGGCTCCCTCCCTCTCGATCCCCTGGGTCTCGGGATTGACCACCCCCCAACCCCCCTCCCCCACAAGGACTGCGCAGCCTCCCAGAGGGTGTTGATCACTCTCAGCTCACTCGGCTGTTTCCCCCTCCCCCCCAAAGTGCTGGTCACGTGTCCCCCCAAAGTGCTGGTCACATGTCCCCCTCCCCCCAAGTGCTGGTCACGTGTCCCCCTCCCCCCAAAGTGCTGGTCCCCTCCCGTGGCTGCTTCCTGTGCACAAATGACCGTGTGACAAAACCCTTCCCCCTGAAAGGGGCAGTTGTCGCACCAACCTCATCATTTCAGATCCAATGAGACTATTTTAAACTCTAAAAACTAATATAATTTAGATGCTTAACGTATTTTTAAATGTTTCTCATGACTGTTATTGGCCTGGGAAACAGCCCCGGGTTCGGCTGGAAAGACCCGTCAGGAACGACCCAGCTCAGCAGGGTCAGTGGAGACGTTGCCCCCTCACACGCTTGGAAACCAGGATTACAGAGGACACGTGACTTGTGAGCAGGCTCAGACTTTGGACACCGCGTCTGGTCACCCACAAGCCAGGCCTCGGGGGCACAGGAGGGGACACAGCTCCCGCTGTGAATGGCGCGAGTTACCTGAATAAACGCTCGTGGAATGTCTTTCACCGTCACTGTTTACATGTTGTATCTACATGGAAGACTGCCCTGTGGAAGTTTACATTATACAGCCCATGACCTCGCCTAGGGCCTCGGCCACAGGTAAGCCCAGGTATGCGCAGGGCCCTGGGCTCTGGAAGCTGTGCCCCGGGGGGTGCACACACCCGGACAGGTGCCCCGCGTGGGAACAGGGCCGGGCGACCAGAGGGTCCACAGAGGCTCCGAGCTCAGTCTGCCCTGCAGCACAGGCCCGTCTGTGTGTGACCTCCGCAGAGTGAGGGACCGTCTGGAATTCGCATCAGGAGGCTGCGGAGACCAGCACCTGGGAGGACGTTTGGGGGCCATTCCCGCAGCGTGTGCGGTCCGGCCTGACCCCGACCAGAGGGCAGGCTCCAATGAGGCCGCAGGTGTGATGGCCATCGAGACCGGATCTCACCTCATCAGCTTCTCCCTAAAAAGTTAAGTTTGTTTGTTGCATCCTGCTGGGACCACAGGGGTAGAAAGAGAGAACGCTGCAGACTGACATTTCCAGCGGCTCCCACACCAGATTCACTTTTGAGAAAGACGTGTCCCAAAATAGTCCCCAGTGGTCAGCACCCACCTGTTAGAACCAAACCTCACACGGCTGGCAGGACCCGGGGCCGGGGTGGCTCCCGACGACGGCCAAGCACAGTCCCAGGGAGACCTGCCCCCGAAAAGGCAGCAACGAGGCACGCAGGTCTCTCGCTCAGGGAAGTCCAGGCTGTCTGCTTAGCTGGGGCCAGGTACGCAGCCCCAGGACCCCCCAGGCTGAGCAGAGACACAGGAAATTAAAACAGTCGCTTTCTTCTCTGCTTCCTTCTCTTATATACTTGCAAAGCGGAAAAGTGAAAGTTCACAGAAAAAAAGTTAGGATTCCTGTTATGCAAAGGCCTGTACATTCCTTTTTCTTTCTTTTAAACAATTTGATCAAACTTTTAAAATGCTCATGGTATGGAATTCAAAAGGCACAAAGCAGTGTGATAACAGCACCCCTCACCCCACGACCACGCCATCCACGGCCCCGCCCACATCCATGGGACTGGGTGCTGTGTCTTTCGCTTTCTTCAAGGCCAGCGACAGCATCATGCGTGCCGTGCCCCAGCCTACACAATGTGAACCGGCGTGTCCCACCGACGTTCGACCGAGACATTTAAACGTTTTCGTTCTCAGAGATCTCCTGCTCGGGCTCCTGGACAGGACGGAGCTGGGACCCCGCCTGCCTTTGATTAAAGCTCGGCCCCTTGCTCCGGGCCCTTGGAGAGCAACCTCTGCGGGTGTTTGAGGTGCCAAGCCCAGCCTGAAGCAGAACCCCACATGCTCACCGCCCCCGTAGGGAGCACGTGCAGTGTGACTGCAGGTGTCCGGAGCCGAGGGAGCGGGGCGCCTGCAGTGCGGTCACGCCCAGCCCCAGCGGCTGTCAGGGCGGCTGGCCTGGCTCCGGCCCCGGGTGGCTGTTTACATCGGGTGCTTTTCCTGTCACTTGCTAAGCCACCGCGGGAAGATGAAGAATTCGAGTGCGGTGGTGCCTGAGTAATTTGGCCGGACGCCAGGCCAGTGGCCAGTGGTCTGCAGGCAGAGCTGGTCTGGAATTCTGCCTTTATTTGGGAACCGGGGAAGGAAGGAAGTGAGCACAGAAGGCCCGAGGAAGCTGAGAAGGTCCTCCGTGATGAAAAACCCAAACACGTTTTTCAGTGGAATTGGGCTGGCGAAGGGCGTCCTGCCTCGCCGAGTCCCGGGGTCCTGAGTCCCACGGGGTCCTGGTCCGGCAGACACGCGCGCAGACGTCCCGTGTGCTGAGAGGAGGCTCGGGGGCCGGGCTTGTCTGACCAGCGTTCCCTAAACATGGGCATATAAGGGAGCCAGACGCGGCGCCGTCCCCCACCGGCTCCCCTCGACGGCGGTTTACACTGGCCCCGTCACGGGAGTAAACAGGTCCTCACGCTGTCCTGTCACTGGTGCTCCGTGTTGGAAAGGGGGGATGCTTTCATCTGAGAATCAGTGTTTTAATTCTGCTCCTTGAAACAGGCTCTGTTTTTGGCCGAGAGCAGACTTGCAGGCATCTGGTGGTTGTTCCATTCAGAAATCAATGCAAAAATTAGGGTTTTCCCCTCAAAGCATCATTATTACAGCCATGACTTGTGCATAAGTGTCGGCCCACGGAGCGAAGGGTCTCGGGTTCAATTCCAGGTCAAGGGCATGTACCTGAGTCGGGGCGCGTGCAGGAGACAACCAATCGCTGTGTCTCTCACATCAAAGTTTCTCTCCCCTCCTCCCTCCTTCCACTCTCTCTAGAAATCAGTGGAAAAAATATCCTCGGGCGAGGATTAAAAATAAATAAATAAACTGGAAGGTTTACCTTTTGTTTTTTAAGCCGATAAATGGCCACAGGAGGCCTGGGTCCTGGGTGAGAAGCAGGACGACAGACCCTTGGCCCCCACTCAGTTCGGGTGGCGACTGCGATGCTGCTGCTCCGACTCCCACGCCCACACGCAGCTTCAGCTCCCACTCGACACGGAGGCACGGCCGCCACGTGAGGCGCCACGGAGGGCGGGCGGCGTAGGCACCTGGGCGGGAGCCCCGGACGGAACACGGAGGTCCCTGCCTGCCTCCCTCCCTCCATCCCTCCCTCCCTCTCACCACACCATCCGGTAGGTGGGGGCGGCCCAGGGCCAGGAGGGGGTCAGCACTCACAGGCCAGCCCCCACACCCAGCTGCCTGCGGGCTGGCGGCAGCTCTGATTTCTATTCCATCTCAGTCAAGGTGTCAGTTAGCCCCAAGCCTCCATCTCCTGGCTGCATGGGTGGGCAGCTCTGACTCTACGACAGAAAGCAATTCCGTTGAAAAGTGAAAAATGCCACGTACTTGGGTGAACGGTGAGTCACCACACTACCCCGCTGGGCACATGAATAGGCCCAGATCTTCTCATCTCTCCTTCTCATTTCACATCTGAGGGCACAGAGGCCAACGGGGCCAGTCCCTCACCTGGGCAGCGGGGAGCAAAGGCCTCTGGGTGTGGCGACCGGCCGCTCCCTCGCCGCCGGGCCCCCCCTGCAGGACGCTGACCTGACTGGCTCACTGCACTGCTTCCCTGCTCAGTGCTCAGGAATTAACTTTTCTTTCCATTTCAGCCAGATGGACCGAGACGGTGGGTTGGGAACATCCGGGATTTTCTCAGCCGGCCTCGGTGCCGTTTCCCACGAAGCCCTCAGACCGGGTGGGAGGGAGACGCCGCTGCCGGCACCGGCCACCCCCTCGCAGCCAGGTCGGCAGTCACAGGCCCCTGGGAACTCTGTGGGGACCATCAGGAGCACGGGCCCAGCTTCGATGTCTCACATTTATTCAGCATTGATGAGCCCGCTGTCTGGTCCCAGGACAAACATAAAAACGGGGGCATATAGTGTCCTTGTGCTGGACGTCTCAATCGAGGGGACACTTCCCGGGAATACCAGCTGCTATGTTGGCTAATTGGGCCCTTTTAAATAGTCGAGCTGGATAACAGTGATGACTCTATGTCAGGATGTAATGCCACCTGTGCACGTGGTTTGTTTGATTTGAAAAGAACTAGAAGCTTTTACCTTCCAATTCCCCGCCTTCAGAATGCGTCCAGGCTTTGATTCAGTCACAAACCTTTATGAGTGTCCACCACGTCTCCAATATCCAGCTAAACGTGGTGTCCTTTAAGGAAAACAAAGCATACGCTCTGGCGAGAAGCGCTGGCGGCTCTTCCGACTTCGCGCTTCATCGCAGGCTCCCGTCCCACCAGACCTGGGGGTCGCGGGTGCCACGCCCGCGGGTGGACCAGAAGGTGGGGGGTCCCGTGGATGAGCCGGAACATGTGTGAACCGCCCGCGCGGGGCCCGGCCACGCCCACTGCAGACGAGCGTTCCCCGAGGTGGACGCGGAGCCTCTGCCTTCCCAGGTGGCCACGTCCTTTGGCTACTTGGTCCAGAGGCTTATACGAAGGTTCAGTTTGGAAGATGTTGGATGACCTCGATCTTATGTGCAGAAATGATTCTTTTCCTTGTTTCTCCTTCCTCATTGCAAACATGTTCTTTTCCCAGAGCCCAAGGGGCAAATCGAGTCGGGGAAACAAACGCACTTGGAAAAGGGCTAAACTGCAAACCTCGGCGTCAGGCAGCCCCCAGGGCAGCGCACGAGGGGCTGCACGGCGGGCGAAGGGGCTGAGGGACTCGGCCGGGACGGAGGGGCGCCAGGGGCCACCGCTGGCCGGGCAGCAGCGTGGGCGGGCTGCGGACGGAGCCTCATGTGCTTTCAATTTGGGGAACAGAAATGCCCGCGAAGGCCGTAAATACACGTGGCCTTGACCCCTGGCGCAGCGTAGGAGTCTCTGGACACCCTTCATGGAAACAGAGGTTGTTTGAGAGATTTCGAGGGAGGAACGGGTTGACCTGGTTCCCAAGCAGCGAATATCAGCCTGCAGGGGGGTCCCGGGCCTGGTGAGAAGGAGGGGCGTGGGGTCCCCCCCCCCTCCTGGGCCTCCGCCAGCACTTCTCCAACTTCTGTGTTTACTGGACTCACTTAGGTGGAGGGTTGTTAGTGGGGGTTTTTGTTGTTTAATGTGTTTTTTAAAATATGTTTTTTATTGCCCTGACTGGTTTGGCTCAGTGGATAGAGCGTCGGCCTGCGGACTGAAGGGTCCCAGGTTCGATTCCGGTCAAGGGCATGTACCTTGGTTGCGGGCACATCCCCAGTAGGGAGTGTGCAGGAGGCAGCTGATCGATGTTTCTCTCTCATCGATGTTTCTAACTCTCTATCCCTCTCCTTCCTCTCTGTAAAATATCAATAAAATACATATTTTTAAAAAATATGTTTTTATTGATTTTTAGAGAGAGAGGAAGGGGAGAGAGAGATAGAAACATCAATGATAAGAGAGAATCATGGATCAGCTGCCTCCTGCACGCCCCCCACTGGGTATTGAGCCCACAACCCCGGCCTGTGCCCTGACTGGTGCAGGGGACAATGCTCTAACCACTGAGCCCCGGGGCAGACTCACAGGATCAGGTTTCGATTCTGCCCCCTTCAAGTCCAGGACCAGATCTCTGCCTCTGGAAGGGCCGTGGCTCCTGCGACAAATGCAAACCGCCTTCCGGGCCTCAGAAGGGACAGCAGAGCCTCACTTTGGACACTGAGCACGGTCAGCGTTTCCCAGGGAACCGGCTCGCATTGTTAACGTGCAGAATCACCTCTTCTATTATGAGGGAGGGTATGAACGCGCTTTTAATTCTACTATTTTGAGATGTTTGTGGACTCGTGTAAGGAGATGATTTGGCCTCTAGGAGGGAAAAATCTCGTACGTCAGAGACATGTTCTTCAGCTCAGTGGTCAGTGTCACTCAACATGGATTTCCAATCAGATTTGGAGTCACCACTGGCCAAGGAAAATACTGATCGCTAGATAAGCAAGAGGTTTTCAATCGAAACCCTAGGCGGAGTAAGCAAGTTGTGCATAAAAGATTCGAGTTTGAGAGAGAGAGAGAGAGAGAGAGAGAGAGAGCGAGAGGGAGAGAGACACTACCTCTGTCTCCATTTATGTGAAACGTGTAAAACACTCCCAGGGACTCCCCAAACAAGGAGTGTTCCTATATGAACACAAATGTGTATGTCTCCATGTTATTGGTATTATTTAACAAATACAAAAAGAAATACTAAAAACAAATAAAAAGAAAATAACAAAAGAAATACTACGTCCTCACGGAGCCTTGGGGACCGAGCACCCACATCGACGCAGGTGACCGCATAGTGAAGTGCCTGTTGAATGACTTTATCCTGATAATTCACCCCAGACCTCACCTGACGGCCTGTGACCCGTCTCAGGAAGACAGCTGTGCAGGGCCAGGGCATTTCTCGTGAACGACACTAAGAAATAAACTCACAAAAAAACACCAAATGCACCTCAGATTGATTTATTGACCCCCAGTGGGCACCGAGGCCTCTGCTGCGGGCTCACTCACTCCACTCACTCCAGGCGGACCACCCCGGAGCCTGGGCCTGCGTGTGCCCCTGGCCAGGCGCCTCCATGCAGAGGCGCTCTCCCTTCCCCGTTCCCGCCGGGTGGAGGCCCCTCTGGGGACTCTGGCTCCAGCTCCCCAAGAACACCGTCATCGCTCAGCTCCCCAGGCCTGTTCTCTTTATAGAAGAAGTGTGTGTTTCCATCCAGTGCACAAGTTACTTAAAGGAGTGAACACTGACCAGGATGAGGCACAGTGAGTGGGAGGAGCCCCACCCAGAGCCTGCGTGTGGGCCTGGGCTCTGCTGCCTGGGAGCTTAAACACCGCGTCTGACAACCCCGTCAGCAGCCGTCCCCACTCGGACGAAGCACCCACACGCCGAGTGTGCGGACTGTGAACCTGAGCAGAAGCCGCGTGGCAGCGGGAGCAGGTGCTCTGGGTGCGGCCCCTGAGGATCTAACCCCGGCGCTCGGACCCTGAGACTCAGGGAGCAAGTCCACGGCTCCATCACCAGCTCAGCAAGTGGGTCAGTTGTCGTTTTTATGAGGAATAACCTAGATGACCTAGATGACCTAGATGCTGGCGAGAGGCAGGTGTCTCACCGATACATGAACGTGGCTGCAGGAGGGACCAGGAAGCCACACGGAGAATTCGTTTCTGCATAAATGACACTGCGGTCAGACAACCCCACTGGGCACGTGCCCGGCGTCCCAGAGCCCTGCTCTCTGCCTCACCCCTGCACGCAGCTTCGTCTCATGGCTCAGTGTGCGTCTCCGCTGCAGGGAGAGCAGGGGTGTGTGTGGTGGGTCTCATTCAGGGAGGAGGCAAGGAACAGGCTTCGCAGCTGCCGAGTCTCTCCTGCGACTGCCAGGCGCTCCAGATGTGTCTGCTGCACGGGCTAAATATAGACCACCCCCAGCCCTTCCCCGCTCCGTGGCCTGGCAGGGGGAGGCCCCATCACGGGGGGGAGGGGGGGGGAGAGGTGTTGGCTACTCGTCCCAGCCCCGGCCCCCAGAAGTCACCCCAGGCTAATTGGTCTCCACCAAGATCAAATCCTTGAGGCCTGGGAGGGCGGTGGGGAGGGGGGGCTGGGACCCCAATAGCCCCATGGTTTCCCTGTAGTTCACCCATAACTGTAAATAACCATACCATTACGTTCCTGCTCATTCCTAGGACAGTGAGTGTGCGCATAGCGGTCTCAGCACAGCATCCTCCGCTGCACAACTAGCACCACACATTCCTCTTCCCAACCCCACAGAACCCTCGCCTACACGCTGCTTCCCGAAAACTGCAGGCGTCCGGCGTGAGGTCCTCCCAGAGGGCTGGCGTGTTTCGTCCGTGGGTGGGGAAGAAACAGAACCCGCACCAAGTTGCACCGGGACCGAGTCGTGCAGGGCAGACCGAGACCCTGCAGACCTGGCCCAGGGCGCAGGGAGGTCCCCCCGAGGACACGCCACCGAGAACACGCTACTGAGAACACACCACCGAGAACACGCTACTGAGAACCAGGAAAACAAGCCCTCAGTCTGAGGCAGCTCATGACCATGAGGCGATGTCCAGTGAGTGACGGAGGTGCTGGGCCTAACGAGCTGGAGCCACTGACCTGACTCCCTGCGTGTGCACGTGTGTGTGCTATTTACTCATGTGTGTACACCTACTTTACATGCATGCTTTTAACAATAATTATAAGCAGCCACAAAAGCAAAAAGAAGACATGAAAATATTCACCGCACAGTATCCTGAGATGTTAACAGTGTAAACTGACTCACACTCCTGCATTCTCTGTGTGACTGACCACACAGGTGCCAGCAGGAAAGGGCTGTCAGGTTGAGAGGGGAATTGTTCAAGATGGGAGACGTTTTCAAGAAACAAGGTTCCACTGTAATTGACCTCCTGCAGAAAAAATCCAGAAAATATATGGAATGTAGATATATTGGCGTTGTTCCTCAGCATACATGGGTGATCTGACTGTACCTAGACGGGAGACGGGCTTTTTAAACCAACAGGGGTGCCCTTTAGACAGGATGTGGGGCACAGACATTGCATTCAGCGTCCTGGTGGCCGTCAGAGCAGCCTTGAAGGACAGAGAAGGGTCACCGCACTGAAGGCATTTTCTCAGGTGGATTTTATAACTAAACCAGTTCCAAGGAGGAGCGCAAAGTCCACGCTCCCCGCAAGCCTTTCCTGAGTTTGGCTGCGGCCCAAGCAAACGGAGACACCGAAAAGCCCAGGCCGCGGAGGACCCCAGGCCTTGCCGTGTGAAGGTGCATGGGGAGCGTAGGGCAGGGAACCCAACAGCTTAGAGCCGGTGCTGGCTGTGCGTCTGCGGGAAGCCCTGGGTGGGCTGTGTCTCCTTGATCCACAACGTGCAGCTCGTGACTTCTAGGGGGTCCGCTTACACCGGGAGACGGGTCCAGTACTGCCTTCCCCAATGCTTTGTACAGATTCTAGCACATTCCTAGCATACTAGTAACGTATTAATAGTGAAAATATGTAACTGGTACAAGTCAAACATTAAACAATATTTCTGTATAGCGCATAATGTTTTCCTTTATGAAAGGTAACTGTTCTTCTCTCTAGTAAGAGTTTACTTGCATCGTTAAGGAACAGAATGGTTGAACAAATATAATGAATCAAACATGTAGTGAATATGCATCTATTTTAGAATCTTTGAGCGTAGTTAATATTCATCTCAAATAAAATAGACAACTGTATGGAAAAGAGAAAGTGATTTGTAGTTAAAACATTAGAGCTTTGTACAGTTTATAAATTGGGGGGGGGGAACCTTTCTCTTCTCACAACATAGATCTACAGTAGATTAAACACAACTTTTCCCTCTCTGGTTAGTTTTCCTTCTTTGACCCTATATAGTTTTCTCAAAAGGAAGCAAAGCTGAGTCAAATCTAGCAAAATAAATGATTAGGTTTTTTTGCCAATAATGTTAAAATATAATCTGTTGCTTAATTTTCTCTCATCTTTTTTGGAGCCTTCATAGTAGAAAGTTGTTCACTTACTAAAGAAGGGAATGAAATGATTTAATATAAATATATGAATCTCTTGTTGCCTGAAAATAGATGGTGAGATTCATAGTGATGACTGCAAGTAACTCACTTGCTCCAGCTCTTTGTAGGAACATTGCATTGTGTTGTTTTGGTAACAATCACGGAATTATGTAGCTTCAGACTTCACAGACCGTCCAGTCCAAGCACAAAAAGAAATGGAGGGCACGTGATTGGGAAAATACATCACGTTTTCGTCCCAACCAGTCTGCGTGCAGTTTGCTGTGCCTTAACCAGCACAGACGACTGATTTAGCCAATCAGATTTAGGAACAATACACATCTTTCTGCTGACTGGAGGGCTCCCAGGAGTCATCCTGACAGTAGAGATTAGTAATCAGTGCACTCCTGCATTCAGTTGAAAAGTCTAAAAAATGATTTCTACAAAATGAAGGGCATCCGGGGTCTTTTCAGCACAGAGCTTCGCAAATATGAATGAATTTGCAGAGGGACTGTCTGATCTGCTCGCAGATCTCAGGAAGCTAAACCCCAGCCAGGGGCCTGGCTTGCTGCTGATGCTCATGCACTTGAGCACCCAATGCGCCTGCGCAAGTGCGGGCCTTGCTGAGTGGCTGCGAGGGGCCCCTTACCAACTGCGAAGGAGCAGAGGGTGGTATGCATCACCAGCGAGGCGAGGTCGTTCTTACTGGGATATTTTAGAAAAAAGTGTAGCTGTTGATGGTGTCGAATACTATTTCAAAGGAAATATTGCATGTAAATTTAAAATAATGAATTTTGGCTAATTTTTTTTCATTGCAGCAATATTTCTTCCCCCAAAAAAGTTTTGCACGAAAATATTTTGCACTAGAAATTTGACTGGCTGGAGCCACTCGCCCCTCCTGCTATCGGGCTACCCAGGGATGCTGAATGCGCGCCCCGGGGTGGGGGTGAGGGGTAGAGGAGATGATGGGGGTAAGAGGGCGATGGCGGTGGAGGGGGGCGGGGGCGGGGGCGGGGAGACCGGTCACTAGGCGGCGCTCTTGAAAGAGGCGCTTACAGGTCTTACACAGGGAGTGGCGCTGGGAAAAGGAAAAGCATTCATCCTAGCTGCCTAAGATCTGTTTGATATGAGTTTTCACTTTTTCTTGAATACATCTTAACAGAAGCGGTCACTTTTCAGTGCTATTGCTTGCAAAAGAAATGCTCCCGGAGAAATCAAACCAGGTGCTTTCCGAGAGCAGAGTTTAACACTTACACCAACGTGGGGGGTCAGCGGCCCCATTTCCGTGTCTTCCATCCCTATCCGACTTGCCCACCCTCCCTCTGCCGAACTCTGACTTTCTACAGAAGCAGGCCTTCCGGGAGGAGATGGAGACAGACGCAGAGCCAGGGGAGGAGCAGATGGGGCAGACGGAGGCCGAGGGGTCCTGGCCTGTCCTGTCCAGAGGCCCGTGACCCCTCCCCTCCTTCCAGCACCTTCGCGCTCCCGCGCCGCGCCCGGTAATGGGAGGCTTTTAACCTGAGCCCCACGCCTTTGGGTGCTGTGCGCACACCTTCCCCGTCGCAGCGCCGACTTGGAGGGCGTCCAGCTCCTGCCCAGAAAGCGCCAATGAAATGGGAAAGTGCACGATTGATTGATCATACATTTTACAAGAAAAAAACGGAAGGAGAGACACTGTTGAACTCTCACCAGGAGTCCGCCTGCATCTAAGGAACAAAACTTTCGGAAGACCGGGCTGTAGGGAAGCGCCGGGGGCTCCTGCGGGCGTGTCCCCCGGAGGGGCGCGGGCACCCACCTGGAGGGTCCGGTGCCGGGTACCGAGGGGCCGGCTGGTCCGCCGTGAGGCTCGGGGGCTGCGGTGGGAGGGGGTGCAGGCAAGTACGCACCCGAGTTCCCTGCCCCGCCCCGCAGCCAGCCCCCTGCCCCCTGCCCACACGCCGGCTGCCCCTCCCTGGACCGATCCCTCCAAACCCGACAGACGCTAATTGACTTATTAAATGTCAGGCAATCAGCTCCTTTTTAATCGCCGAGATCCACATTTAGACAAAAACAGATCCGAGTTCCTGGTAGAGGCGTTTCTTCTCATCACAGTGACAGGAACGGAGGTAAATAGATGGGGGTGGGGGGGGAGGGGGGAGGAGAGAAGGGAGGGGACGCGGAGCGGGGAGGACGGCGGGGGAGGGAGAGGAGATGGGAGGCGGGGGCGGGTGGGGGGGGAGGAGACGGACGCGGGAGCTGGGGGAGGAGGTGGGCGTGGGGTGTCTGACGAAGATCCGCGGGGTACGCGCACTCCAGCGGCTTCTAATTAAAGCGGCGCGGAGCCCTCGGGACCGGCCTGACGTCGGCGGCGCGGGGATAAGAAGCGCCGGGTCCGAGGCCGCCGGGCAGCGCCGAGCGGTCCCAGGGCGCGTGCGGTCCCGCGTGCTGTGCGCTCCAGCCGGGCCGGGCCGGGCATGGAGTAGGGACGCGGAGTAGCGGGACCTCGCACCAACGCCGCGAGGATACCGGCAGCTCCGCCAGGTAGGCGGCCAGCTCCGGGCCAGTGGTCTCGGGCAGGTTTGGGCCGGTGCCCGCCCAGCGCCCAGGGGGTCCCGGGACCTGGCCCAGTGGCGACCGCAGCGAGGTCCTGGCGGGGCGGAGGGTTGGGGACCTGGGGGGGGGGGGCGACGGCCACACAAAGGCTGGGGACTTGGACGCAGCCGCCGGCCCGCCGCGCGGGCAGACCCCCCAGCGCGGCTCCGAAGGTTGAAGAAAGTTTGGCGACGCCCGCGCTCTCGTGCGGGAGGTGCCGTCCGTGAAAGTTCCGCGGGGCCGGGGCCGGGGCCGGGGCCGGGGCCGGGGCGGGACGCAGCCGGGGGAAAGCGAGGCCGCGGGGCTGGGCGCGCGGAGGAGGCGCCGGTCTGGCATCCCGGTGGGTGGACCTCGGTCCAGGTCTCCGGGAGACCTCCGCCTGGTGCCCCGCTGCCAGGCCCTTCTCTCCCCGCTGGGCCGACAGTGCGGGGCGCCCCTGCGCGGGTCCGTGGGGTTTGGCGGCGGTCAGCGGGGTCCTCGGCGAGGGGGGTCCCCGGCGGCGGCCTCTCCTGGAGCCGCTCCGCCCCGCCAATCCCCCGACTTTCTCCCGGCCCCCCCACAGCCCATCCTTCCAGCCGGCGAGCTCGGCGCACGGACCTCCCGCCCGGCTGAGCGCACGATGCGCGGGCCCGGGCGCCCCTTCTTCCTGGGGCTGCTGCTCGTGCTGGGCGCGGCGGGGCCCGGCCGGGGCGGCCCAGAGCCCCGCGGGGAGGCGGACCGGCAGACGCTGCTACGGCTGCTCCTGGAGATCATGCAGGAGCTGAAGAAGTTCCACGCGGGGGAGGCCAAGCGGCTGCAGCCGCCGGGCCCGCGGGACGCCGTTCCCGGCCGCAGGGAGGCCGCCGACTATGCGCTGGACCCCGAGGAGCAGCGCGCGGGTGAGTGAGCGGCCAGACCGGAGCTCGTGTGGTTGGGAGCAGAAGGGTCTTTGGGAAAACGCGTTTTAAAAAGGCAAATGCATGTCAGTTGTTAAAATAATAAGAAAATAGGGAGCCCGTGCATGATGCCTCGCGGACAACGGTCCACAGCCCACTTCCCACGCGAGGTTGTCACCTGGGCCGGTAATTTCTGCGCAGACCTGGCTCCTCTGGTGGAAATGGACATATTTTCAGCAATTTTAACTGAGAGAAATGGCCCAGGCCCACCCCGCGCAGAGCCCACAGTAGGCCCGGGAGGTTTCCCAGGGAAGCAGGCGGCTTTTCACGCTCCCCCTGACACAATTAGGTCAAACACGAAAAGGTCAGTGCTACAGAGACTGACTCGGGTTGGGAGCAAATGAAGACTGACATGGGGGATGAGAGCCTCCTGTGAGCGCGCTCCCGGGGAAAGAAAGAGGACCCGAGCGGTTAGCCCGACCAGCGCAGGACAAGCGAGTGCAGGACAGGCCAGTGAAGGTGCTGCCTGACCGAAAGCAGCCGCAGGCCGAAGCCGGGAGAATGCGGTGGAACCATGGCCAGTTACCGAATGCGCTGTGGGTCGGTGTGGAAGGGGGGTCCCCCGGGAATACTTTCATCTCAGAAACGAGGCTCATGTCCTGCTTTAGCAGATAAACCGTGCATGTACCCAGCTTTCATAACAGGTGGTTTGAAGGCATTTCATCCGTCTTCTAAATACACACCACGAACAAGCAAAACTCTATCGTCCCTTTTTGTCTGAAGGATGAGGCTTTCCTTCTAGAACGTGGAGAGGTTGTGGAGAATTGATTCCTAAGCTCTTCGAGATAAACGTGCCTGAAAGTGACTTATTCACTGGGAGCTAACTCTCAAAACCAACCAGACACGTGATTTTCTTCACTTTACACCGTGACGGTCACACCTCTGTCCTGTGGTAGAGACCAGGCAGGTGACACTGGAGCCCTGTGGGTGGTCAATACTGCTTAGAGAAACATGATGCCATGTGTTCACATGTATCATGTACAACAGGCAGGAGCTCAGGCCTGTTTTATTTGGTCAACTGATAGGTGATGCAGACGTACCGGTAAGTCCCTTCAGCATTCGTGTAAGATCATGCGAGATGCTTCTTTCAGGCAACACAATAACCAACTTCTTTTCCCTCCAACAGAAATTGTTCCTCGAGATCTAAGGATGAAGGACAAGTTTTTAAAGCATCTCACAGGTAGGTTTCCTTCTCACCCCTCCTGTGCCCCGTCCTGGTACCCAGGAGCCTCACGCCCCTCTCTCCTTCCCTGTCCCAGGTCCTCTCTACTTCAGCCCCAAGTGCAGCAAACACTTCCACAGGCTTTACCACAACACCAGAGACTGCACCGTCCCAGCATGTGAGTGACAGCTGAGCTGCTGGGGGCAGCAGGGGGGGGGGAGTGGGGGGAGGGGTCCCCACGCCCTCCCAGACTGGCCTGCCTCCTAATACTGTTCCCTCAGCCGTGGAGTTAGGGGCCAGGGTGACCCCCCCACTGGAGGGCACTGCACTGGGCAGCAGTCAGGGCCAAACTTGAAACTGGTGACATTCGCTGTGGTTAACCAAGGCTTAGAGTGGGTGTTGCTCATTCTGCTCATGGATTTCCATCTACACAGCTGTGCCAATCAAACAAACGTTAGGAATAAGTCACTAAAGTGCCTACTGTGCGCTGGGTGAGAAGAGGTGATGGGCCTACTTCCCTGGACAGCGATACCCTCGTGACCCGGAGGAAACTGCTGTTTCAAAACTCTGCTCTTCTGATGGCTCTGTCACTAACTCAGAAGCGAAGGCCTGCCCTTCCCGGTGCCAAGCTGCTGTGCCGTGCTGGTATTTATCCGGGACAGCACGCATTTCATTTCCCCACAGCAGCTCCTGTGCTGTTCACAAACAGTCACTATTAGGTACAGTGATATCTACTAGAGCCCTAAAACCTTTTTCTTTAGAGGGAGTACAGTTTTCATTGACAGCTGGGGGAAGCAGGGCGGGAGATCACAGATACCCGGTATCTTACCAGCTGCTTTCAGGGTGACCAGGGGGCAGAGGAGACCCGCCTGTCCTGCCTTAAAAAGATAAGCCACTTTACAGGAAGTGGGAGTTTTTCCAGCTCAGGCAGCAGTTACTCTGAATAATAACAGGTGTCATTTAAGGAGCTCCCTGTCCAGGCACATTCACAAAACCCCCAGGAAGGCTGAGAGCACCCCAGGCTCCTGCAGCTGACGGGGTGACCCCAAGGCAAACAAACAGCACACCTCACACCCCTGCCATATGGGTCTGGTACATATCACCCCTGCATGTCCTTCCTGAGACAGTCACCTGCTGTCTGGGAATGATTAACCTGCTTCCTTTGTTGTCCAAGTGTGTACCTACGTTATGTTAAATGCTGCCCTACCATAACAGGACCAAAGACCTAAGTTTGAAAGCGGCCTCTGGGTCATTCTTTCAATCCTTCCAATTGCGGATGAGGAAAGAGGCCCCCCTTAGGCTGCTTGTGCAGACCACACACTCACTGCAGACCCTTCTCCGGGGGCACCACGTGTGCCGTGTGCTGCCTCCTGGGCTCGCAACTCAGCTGCAGCCACCACGGCTCCTAGTCCCCCCGTGGGCAGAGGCCGCCGTCAGTCAGACCCAACCACACTCTCCCGGGTGTCGGAGGTGGGAGGCCACACACCTGTGCGCTGCATAAGGGTCCCTACCTGGGTCCACTCTCAGCCCAAGGCCTGCAGCTGGACCACATCCACGCTGCTCTGGGCACTTGGGAGGCTGTGCTAAGGGGACCCGAGGCCTCTGTACTTGGTGTGTCCTGGTCCCAGAGGAGTTCCCGGAATGGGAGGGTGTCAGGTCCTACCCAGACCCGGGCAGTCTGTGCCTCAGTAAGGTCCGGGGTGGACACGCAGGTTGGAGGACGTGTGGACTGAATGGAAACGCATGCACAGGTGATGTTAGAACTGCCTGTAAAAACTGCTGCAGGTGGAGACCTCAGGAACTGAGGGCCCAGCCTCCGGAGACTGTCCTGTCCTCTGAACCCAGATGCCTCTTCCTCTGGCTACTCAGGGCACCTTTGGGGTCTGAGTTACCTGCCCATGTGACGCACTGTCCTTGATTCATTCATTCGGGTTTTCAGTTAGGGGTAGACTCTTCCACTTCTAGTGGGAGGGGCTCTGTGACTTGCGCAGCCAGCTCAGTCTTTGTAAACCGAGGCAGCTTTGCAGCCCCTGTGCAGGGTCCTGCGGCGGGCTGCGGGGGGCGGGGGGGGGGGCACCTGAGGCTGGGATGACAGGGCAGTGGGAGGGACCAGGACTTCAGTCTGCACCCGATTCGCTGACGGCTGCCCTCCGCCAGGTCTTCAGGCTCGATACCTGACATGACTCACTCTCTAGAATTTTATGCAGAAGGCTCTGCTATTAAGTCGAGGGGACTCAGCCTGCACAGGATAGAAACGTTAAGTAACAGCAGCACGAGAAGCCATCTGCTAGGGAGCAAAACTGAAGTAACTCCCATGAGCCCCAGCACAGCCTCCCCTCTGCCACCGGACGCCAAGTTATTACATCAACAGCTTAAGGCCCATGGCAGCAAGTGATGGGGTCCGTTGCTCCCAGGGAGCCCAGGAGACTTAAGGGAGTCACATGGTCTCAGCAGTTGTGTGGTTGTAAATGCCATTCCCTGGAGCTACCTGGGGACTGATGGGTCCGGCGTTTCTTTCCACTCAGACTACAAGAGGTGTGCCCGGCTGCTGACCCGGCTGGCTGTGAGCCCCGTGTGCATGGACGGGTGAGGTAAGCTCCACACAATCAGCTGGCAGACCGGTGTCCCGCTGGGGACTGGAAACAGTTCATGGGGCTGCAGTAACACTCGTGTTTTTGCCAAGGAAGCCTTACTTTAAGCTGACATAACACTCAGAATATCAGTAAAAGGTGCCTGTACTGTCTACACAGTCCCAGGCCACCCATCAAGTACTCGTGTGATGACATGGTTGGCGCACAGTATGTTTATGGGAAGCTATTTCAGCACACAAGTCAGTGCGCACAGTAGGATGCACATCTGAAGTCACACTTGCTCTCTCCTTCACTCGGCACGCACTCACACCAGGCACAGGACTAACACATCCGTGCTGACTTTGTAGACCTGGAATACCTCCAAAGAAACACTACCTGGTCCAGGAACGCCGGTTTATCGTCATTCCTAAAATGATGCCATGCCGACGGCTCAGGACCGTGTGGAGATGAAGTGCTGCTTCTTGGTAGCCTTGCAGACGTGCTCACACAGGTCCGGATGCTCGGTCTTGCCCAGGACGGCCCCCCGAGCTCTGAGGACCTGACAGTGGCAGCAGGACCAGACGTCCACCCGTGCTCACGGTGGTCCTCACGCCTTTACCTGGACGGGTATGCAATCACCCGTAGCTGGGTTAGTTCCCACTTGGGGAACAGAGAACCATGCGTGCACAGATTCCTCACGTTTGCAGACATCATGTTACATGACTTAGCGCATGGGTCTTCTGGGGCCGGTCACTGGAGAGTGACAGCCGCATGTTTGTTTCAGCAGTGAGTGACCACAAAGGAAACCACGAGAAGTGCCTTGGAGACCAACAGGGACACAGAACCTACTACCTTCACACACGCCCCCTGAACAAGAGAGCTATTTTTGCAGACTCCCGCGATTCCTTCAGTTCCGTATGTGGACACTGTTGGGCACCTGACAGCGGACCCGCCTTTCCTTGAGGAAGCGAGCGCGTGCTTGCCGGTCACACCCTGCAAGGACGGAAGGCACCTCACTCTCCTAATTGGGTGAAATCACAGAGTATTTCTTTAGATTTCAAATATAGACTTGAAACTATATTTTCATATAGCATATGGTATGATTTAATATTTTTGTTACTTTTACAATTAAATTCCCAGATATTATTTGGAACTGCATGAAAACAATTTTTTAAAAAGATGGCTTCAGCCATGCTTTGGAGACAGTGAAGTGTAATCGTGTGCACAGCGAGGTCAATTCACCTGCCCTTTGTGTAATAAATGTAAGATAGGATCAGCCTATTGTGTAATATGTACATACTGTAAATAAAGCAAGTAATAAAGTGTTTGTTATAATAAAAATCTTAAAAGTGATTTTTTTTCTAACACGTCCATCGCTGGGAATGCACGGTGTACAAATCGATGAAGACAATACTGGCAGCATGCCAGAGACATGAAAGGCATAAAGAAGCAACACGGGAAGGCTGTGCGTTTTTGTAAACAACAGTTATCACAGGTAGCAGTGAACGTTTCCACGCCTGCACCTGTACTTCCCGTGTGACGAAGCATGGAGCACTGCCCTACAGGAACCTTGACTTCCAAGCAGCTCCAGGTTTTTACAGGCACGAATCTGACTGGATCCAATTTAAAAAGACAAGTGAACTCAGCGGAGTTTCTCTTCACGAACCCTGGTCTAGGGACAACCGTGCGGTTTGAGACCGACATTAAACATGAAGAATGACAGGCATTCGTTCTGAACAGAAAGGAACGGGGAGGGAAAGCTCTGCTTCCTAAGCGATTCCTGGAAGACAGGGCGGGTAAATTTTTGAAGTGCTCTTTTAATCTATATTCTCACTGACTGGTTAATTACAGAACTTCTCCCGTCTTTACTTTTTAGTAGATCTTATCAAACTCTCAGCCTACCCTCTCAAGGGCCTGTGTGGCCTGGGAAGAGCTTTCATGGTGAGACTCTTGAGGAATCCTGTCTCCTGCCCTGGCCTCCCGTCTCCACCTCCATGTCCCTGGTGCACGGGTGGGACAGCCACCTGCTCACCCTCCAGGCACAAGGGGGGTCAGGACGAAGCACCCAGCCTGGGACCCTCATGGCACTGCCGACAGGAGGTCCCCAAATCCAGGAGAAGCAGGCAGCCTTCCTGTGACTCTTCCTCCTCCAGGAAGTGACCCCCAGACTCTGGCTGGGGACTGCCCTGTGACGGAGACAGAGCTAGGAGTGGGGTGAAGACGACGTGAACGGCCACCCATGGAACCGTGACATCCACTCATAAGGGTCAGGCGAGGACACTCGGGTGGCAGGGGCCTCGAACTTCTTCCATACACAGACGCAACTGTCATTTTCCTCATCGTCCTTCCTAACGCTGGAGATACCTGCACATGTAGCATCACAGACCATTTGAAAGGAAAAATCAAAGCACCCTTTCCAATTCTTCTTCACTTGTCAATAAAAAAGCAGGCAAACAGCAGACTTGCATCTTAGTCGTATTTTTATAATTTCCCCAGTTTATTTTGAAGTCTTCTCTAACATGTAGCCATATGAGTTTTAGATTAGTTATCTGAAAGGACATAGAAGTTACCTATAAATTAAACACTGAAGAATACGTATCACCACATCAATATTTAAGCATTCCAACTTAAAATTTTCCAACTCTTACTAACCACAGATAAAGCAGCTAACAAGTGTCCCTCTTTCTGGATATAATTATGGCTCAACTGGGACAAATAAGCTGACTCCCTTATGCTACAAGCTAGACAGAAACTAGGAAGGACTGTTATTCCATAAACCTTCCTCTTTCCTACAAGCACACGGTGTGAATGAACACACTCATGCAGCTATGAGCCCCGAGGGAGGGCCCCTACCGCCCATGGAAGGGTGTGCCGGGGACAGGGCGCTCCTTCTCATGTCGTCCAGACTCGGGGAAGGAGGAGGGCAGGTGACTTACGAGGCTCACATGCTGACAGAGGGATAGGTTGTTCTACGATTTCGTCTGTAACTGGAGCCAAGTGGGGGGCCCCACTGGTGTAAGAACACTTCATGTGTCCCATAAACTGTCTGAGTCAAAGATATTTATTCTTTTGCCAAACACAACCACTGATTTCCATCTACAATTATTTTTAAGGTAAGAAACAGCAGGTGGATGCAAATACCAGCACTGGCCTTGAGCTACGGACGTGACCCTCGGCTGGGACGCGGGGCCGGGCACCAGCGGGCTCAGGGACGGGCACACTAGTGGGCCTTCTCCAGGAAGGCCCTGCAGCACCTCAGACACTGCTGGTACACGGTTTCAAAGTCGGACTCATTCCCCTAGGAGGAAAGAAAAAATAAATAAACCTGTGAAACAAAAATGCCCCGAGAACCTCAGCACGCCATTCCATGCGGCTGGACACAAAGTGGGTGGTCCTCACACTGGCCCCGTGTGGGCATGGGCCCGTACTCACGTAATAGGGGTCTTCAATAATGAGCTGCTTCTGAGGATCGTAGCTCCCAAGTAGTTCAATTTTAGCTTTGCTGTTATTGACTTGATGACTTTTTCTAGTCAAGTCTCTGTAAAATTGAAGCGGTAACTTAGTTTCCTGACCAGTGGTCTCAGGTTAAACAGGGGCATGTGCCAGGGTTTTATGAAACACCCAGCAGTGGTGGCCTGATCTGAACAGGATGTCAGACACAAGACCCGCCGATCTCAGACAGCCGTTTGCCAGCTGCACAGCAGCACCATCTCCTGACCTTTTACACCAAACACGCACTCACAAGTCAGAGCACAGCCCTGGATTCCCCCGTGAAACACAATCCATCAGAGACCCGGCTCGGGGATTAAACAGAGACATCCGTGGATCTCGAAAGGCCATGGGAACTAAGCCCCGCGGGCTGTCAGCCTCCGAGGTGCTAGGTCCCCATCAGCCTCCCTGCTCACTCCGGGGCCTCGGCCTCACTCCTCACTCCGGGGCCTCAGCTGCACCTCAGCTGGGACAGACAACTGACACCCTCTCCTCAGCCCTCATGCTGCTACAGGAGGAAAAGCTGACTTTGCTGAGCTACGTGGCAATACACCTCGCCTGAGCACAGTGCTGCCATGGGGCACGTTAGTGTCTTAACAGACCATTTCCCTAAAGGGACCTGGGCTCATGTGAGGCACAGACAGGACTCTGCTTTCCCAGAGCTGAGGACCCACCCACCGAATCTGTGAACCTGGGCAAGTACCTTCAGTGCCCTATGCATGGAGTCCCTGGTAAGATGGGGCAACCATACACACCTACCAGTTGCGGGCTTTGGCACCCATAGCTGACAACACATTACATCAAGGTCAGACATTTTCATCAAATACCATTCAGCACCAGGTTGCTGTTTTTTTAAATCAATTAAGGCAATCAACAATTTAAATAGAGTAAGATGTTTTCTGTCAGTCTCAGTTTTTTTGTGCGAGGGGTAGAGGTGGGGAGGGGAAGTCAGATGAGAAACACAATAAAACACCACATTCTCCAGGAGTCACTGCAGCCACAGCAAAGCCACTCCCCGCAAGCATGACACCACACCGCTGGGAGAACCTGCCAACATGCCAGCTGCTCTCCGAGTTACAGGTGCTAACTCAACTGTCCCTCATCTGAGCGGTGTCTCTCTGTAAATATACCCATAAGACAGTTCTAAATTAATCTCTGAATTTCTTACGATGCTAAATAAATTAATTCTGTAAACTGTGGCCATCACTATCTAATAAAAAATTTACGATAATATAAAAGTCACTCGGACAGCAAACTACTTGGCCTGTCACTGGAATGAGGGTTGAACAGAAATATCCTTCAGAAAGGCGATTACCTCAGATTGCTCTCATCCATACACAGCATATAATCGAATGTGACAAAATCTTCTTTAGTAACCTGAAATTACATAAGAAATCAAAAGCATAGTATTTATATTTATACCAATCAAGTCTAGAGGATACAGAGCAGTAAAAGAAATGGCTATATTAGAACCTATTACTCAAAAATTAAATCTAGGGTACTTTAAAGTGAAAATAGAGTTAACCTATTTCCTAAAATTGTATTGCAAAAACATATCCTATGTAATAAAAGGCTAATATGCAACCTGTCCCCTTGGGAGTCTGACCACCCACTATGATGTGCGCTGACCACCAGGGGGTGGCGCGGAACGATGGGCCCTGATCACCAGCCAGGCCTACGGACCCTACCCATGCACCAGGCCTCTAGTTATATTATAAAGTTCCTGAATAAATATAAAATAGTATAGCATGTAGACACAGAGTTTATACTTCATCTTTAATTTCTTAGTGACAATGCAGAATTCAGTTAACATATCAAAACGTCATACACACACAAATGAAAATGAAAACACAATGATTCAAAATCTATGGGACACAGTGAAAGCAGCTGTAAGATGGAAATTCATGGCATTACTGGCCTACCTCAGGAAATAAGAAAAATATCAAATAAACAACCTAACCTCACACCTAAAGGAACTAGAAAAAGCAAACAAAGCCCAAAGTGAATAGAAGGAAGAAAATAATAAAGATCAAATTAGAAATAAAAGTAGAGACTAAAAAATAATAGAAATAAAACCAAAAGTTGGTTCTTTGAAAAGATAATCAAGATTGGCAAACCTGTATTCAGACTCATGCAAGATTCAAAGAGAGAGGAGCCAAATAAATATAATCAGAAATGAAAGGGGAGAAGTAACAACTTACACCAAAGAAATACAAAAAAATTATAAGAAAATATTACAAACAACTATATGTCAACAAATTGGACAATATGGAAGAAATGGATAAATTCCTAGAAACATACAATTTTCTAAGACTCAGTCAGGAAAAAACAGAAAATCTAAACAGATTACTAGTAACAAAATCAAAGTAGTAATCAAAAGCTCCCAACAAACAAAAGTCTGAGACCAAATGGCTTCAAATCACCTATTCTTCTCAAACTATTCCAAAAATTTCAAGTGCAGAGAAGGCTCTAGAAACTCATTTTACAAGGTCAGCCTTACCCTGATTCCAAAACCAGGCGGAAACATTACAAAAAAATAAAAATACAAGCCAATACCCCCAATGAACACAGACAAAAAAATCCTCAACAAAGTATTTGCAAACCGAATTCAGCAATACATTAAAAAGATCATGCACCATGATCAAGTGGGATTTACTCCAGGGATGCAAGGTTGATGCAATATTCGCAAATGAATAAATGTGATACATCATAAACAAAAGGTAATCATAGTCATATCAACAGATGCAGAAAAACCATTGACAAAATCTAGCACCCACTTATGATAAAAACACTCAGCAAAGTGGGAATAGAGGGAACATACCTCAACATAATAAAGGCCATAGATGACAAACCCACAGCCACAATCAATTCAACAGGGAAAAAGTAAAAGCGTTTCCCTTAGGATCAGGAACAGAACAAGGATGTCCACTTTCACAACTCATACAACATAGTGCTGGAAGTCCTAGCCATAGCGATCAGACAAGATGTAGAAATAAAAGGCATCCAAATTGGAAAGGAGGAAGTCAAATTCTCATTATTGGCAGATGACATGATACTGTACATAGGGAGCCCTAAAGACTAACTGATAGATGAGTTCAGTAAAGTAGCAGCACAAAAAATTAGTATTTAGAAATTAGTTGCATTTTTACACATCAATATCAAACTACTCAAAAGACAAATTAAGAAAATCCCATTTACAACTTCATTTTACACACACACACACACACACACACACACACTAGAGGCCCGGTGCATGAAAATTCATGCACTGGAGGGGAGCCCTCAGCCCAGCCTGCCCCCTCTCACAGTCCGGGAGCCCTCAGGGCGGGCGGCAATCAGGGGAAGGCGACACCTCATCACACCCCTGCTGCTGCCACTGCCGGCAGCGCAAGCCTTGGGCGGCCCTGGTTACCTGAGCCTCGGGCAGCCATGGGCGGCTGGGGGGCTGAAGGGACTGGGGGAGTCCAGAGGTAGGCGTGCGGGTGGGCCTGGCCTTGCCACACACCTGCTGCCCCGGTGGGGCTAAGGGGACTGGGCGCCGCCATCTCTGAGGGTGAGCAGTCAATTAGCACATTCCCTCCTTAATGGCTGTGGGCGCCGCCATCTTTGAGGGCAGGGCAGTCAATTAGCATATTCCCGCCTTACTGGCTGTGGGCGCCGCCATTTTTGCGATGATGTGAGGGTCAATTAGCATATTCCCTCTTTATTGGATAGGATGTATCTAGGAATGAATTTAACCATGGAGGTAAAAGACCTGTACTTGGAAAATGAAAAGACATTGCTGAAGAAGACAGAATGATACAACATGTTCATGGATTGGAAGAATTAACATTGTTAACATGTCTATATTACCCAAAGCAATCTAAAGATTCAACCCCTATCAAAATACCAATGGCATTTTAAACAGAACTAGAACAAATAACCCTAGAATTAATATGGAACACAAAAGACCCCGAACAGCCACAGCAATCTTGGGAAAGAACCAAGTTGGAGGCATCACACCACCTGATTGCAAACTATCTACAAGTCCATAGTAATGAAAACAGCGTGGTGCCGACATGTGGGTGAATGGGGCGGAATTGAGAGCCCGGAAATAGACCCGTGCCTGTAGGGTTAGTTAACAACTGACAACGAGGACAAGAACATACAATGGGGTGAAGACCGACTCGTCAATAAATGGTGCTGGGAAACGAGACAGAAACATGCAAAACAATGAAAACAGACCACCGTCTTACAACAGGTACAAGAATAAACTCAAAATGGACTGGACTAAATGTTTTAAACATAAGATAGTTAAAACCACAAAATCCTAGAAAAAAAGAGGCAGTGAACTCTCTGACATGGGTCTTAGCAGTATTTTTTGGCTATGTCTCCCAGGGAAAAGACAACAAAAGGCAAAGCAGACACATAGGACTACATCAAATTAAAAAGCTTTTGAACCACAAAGGAAACCATCAACAAAACAAAAAAGCAACTACTGAATGAGAAGGTATTTGTAAATGATATATCCAATGAGAGGTTAATATCCAAAATATAGAGCAAACTCATACAGCTCAACATCAAAAAAACAAACAATCCCATAAAAAAATCCCACGTCTGGGTGTGTATCCAACCTGGACACACTGTGATTCTGGGTGTGTGTCCAAGAGAACCGCACACACAGGTGTTCCCTGGAACACATGCACAAAAACACCCACAGCGCAGAGCTTCACACCGGAAACCACCATGTCCAGCAAGAGCCGGACGTGAACTGCACACAGCGGTCAGAGGACAGGGCCCAGCGTGACCACGAGGCCTGCCATGGGAACGCAGTGGGGAGTCAGAGAGACAGGACCCACTTTCTGCGGTGACTTCTGGAGGAGGGGGAGCAGCGAGGCTGGTCATCCTGTAGAAACGTACTGACTCTGGGTGCTCTTGTCAGAGAAGTTTACTGAAAAGAGGAAAGAATGTCCAGTAGAGTAAACATCTCCACAGACTACCCGGATGCGAGCCTTCGCTTGCTCAGGGGCACTGCCTGCAGCCATTACAAAGAAAAAGCAGCCTGCATGTGCCCTCGTCATCAAAGCCAAGCTGAAGGCACTGTGGAAACGAACCTTCTAGAAACAGAAAACAACAGTTCTCACACAGATCATGACAATGACTCAAGAGAAAACCTATGAACATTAGGGAGATTCTAAAATTAAAGATCTGATGTGACACTGATTTGTAAGACATATTTACTAGCACTAGTTTTTAAGCTAGCACTGAAGTTTTAAAAATTTGAGGAAAAAAATTTTAAAAACAAGAAAAGAAAAAGGCAAAAACAGAGTATGTGGGAATACTACTTCTCAAACTGGTAATTGCTAGTATTCTTAAAAAATAAAATTTCTAGCTTTGATTTTTTAAAAACCAAAATACTTTATATATTTAAAACTTTCTTTGTACCCACTTTTAGTATATAACAATGTATGAAAAACCATCAGATCTCAGTGGAAAATAGGAAATATGAAAGTATGACTGCTCATAATTCTGAAGAACTCCTCAAAATACGTCTACATTCTTTAAAAATACAAAAGAGAGTGTGGCAAAGCGTGCAAAAGCCTGACCAGATTAGAATGGGCAAATGAGAAAAATTTACTCCTCTGTCCAATGAAAATTCCTTTTAAGAAAGGGTCAGGTCCTTAATACAGGTAATTTAAATAGTAAGTTGTTAATACACTGAGTCAAATGACACAGCCAGAAACTGGAAGTTCACAGATCTGAGTAAACCTCTCTAAGCCAAAAATAATGTCTAACTAATTTCTGAGGCATCATTAATGAATTAAAAGTGTTTCTAAGACAATTCTGTTTTTGTGAATTTTCTAGCTCACACCTTGATGTTTCACATCCTGATGTTTTTATTAAAACAAAGTGCCGACCAAATTCCAGCTCTACCATTTGAAGCTGGGTAACTTTAGATAAGTCGTTTGTTTTTTTCTCCAGAACTCAGTTTCTTGATCTGCAAAATGGGTTTACCAACTACTCCCTTCCCTAAAGGGCAATGAAGAGAAAAAAAATTGAGATGATCAAATTAAAACTATAGTGCGGTGTGGCAAAGCAATCTGAAATGCTTTCCAAGATTTAGTATAACAAGGATTAAAGTTCTGATTCAAGCACTAATACTAATTCATAGTTCTCACATTGCCTTCCATACTTATTGAAATGTAACATATTTGACGACTGATTTTCAAAGCATTCACCTCCTCACCCTGAAGATCTCAAAGCCCTTCTCAGGACAAGGCCTCCTGTCCTCAGAAGCTAACCTGCAGTCCTGTTAGGCCTGCGGAGCCTGACATTCCCTTAGGTTGGATACCAAAGGAAGGTACAAGATTTTAGCCAGCTTTTTAAAAAATCCACTGAATCTCCATAAAATCATCACAGTTCCTGCTGAATAAGATATGAGACATTCTGAATGACCAAGGAACCAACCTCTCTAGGACCTTGCCCCTGTGGCTGTGGAAGACTCCATGGGCCCCGCATCTCCACTCAGAGACTGCTGTGAAACCTCACTCCCCTGTGGTACGTGAGCCTAGGACCCTGCAGTCCACTAAGGTGTCCACCAACCCCAGGGGCGATTACATTAGTTAAATGTAAAATCCAACCCCTGGGTCACACGGGCATCACGTCAAGTGAGCAGCGGTCACCTGTCTCCCCGGAGGGCACAGACACAGCGCACCACCCTCACCACCACAGGTTCTACTGGGCAGCGCTCGGAACCTAAACCCAGACGATCCAGTGCTGGAGTGCAGGCTGTGTGCCCACAACAATGTCAGCGCGGCCTGAGGCTTCTAAGGTGCCTCTCAGGTGAAAATGCCCGTGTACAGACGGAAGGACCTTACCCCAGCAACAGCCCTGTGAGGCGAGAGTGTCACAGGGGCTCCTGGTCAGAAGGAGGGGACTGCGGCTCCCGCCCAGGGTTCTCCTCTTGACACATCAGTCACTAATGACATTTCATTAAGTCAATTCCAAATCCCCAAAAGTCTGTGGAACCAGAAGTGAAATGGAATGGGTGCACTGTCGCAATTACATCGACCGTGAATAAACACACCCAAAAGAGGTAAGTCTGGGTCAGCCTCTCACAGCCTCTGAAGCTACGGGTCTCTGCGTGATAGACATTAAAAGTTAAATGAGATCTCTTCTACCTGTCTTGCTTTGTGGGCTGTGTCGATGCCATGATTTCTTAGGCAGCTCACAGCTCTTGGATCTGGTGCCCGGCCCACGTTCCAGGCAGAAACAGCACTGCTGTCAATGACCCACTGTAACACAAAACACACGCGTGCACCTTCAGCTTCAGGTACGGTACCTGCCGGGCAACGTGATTCATGGGAACACCATGCTTCTTCATGCAATTCTGCCCTCGATAATCAGGAGGGTTTCCTACTTCGTACGTGGAGGTCGCTGCACTGTCTATCCTCCACTGCAGGAGAAAAAAAAATATTTTTTCGCAATTTCCTGCCCTGAAGGCGTTCAGGCCGGCCTCTCTAAAACAGTGAACGGCACTTACCTTATCTGAGACGTTTTGATCGGTTACAAGTTTCCTGAAAACTGCCTCAGCAATGGGTGATCGACAGATGTTACCTGAGGGCAGAAGTGAGGGTCAGGTTTGAGGGAGGACAGGTGCTGACTGCCAGCACAGGGTGGCTGGTGGGCCTCGTCACACCTGCCCAGGGCACCCCTTCCCAGGAGAGCATCTGCTTGGAGGCCGTTGCCCTGCCCGTGGAGGCAGGACCTGTGAGCACCAGCTGGCCAAGGCCAAGTTCAAGGGTCTGACACCCACGATTCAAGCACTCAAAGTACCAATGACAAAGACATCAGAAAGACAACCATAACCAAAATCGGTTTTCCAGGTTGCTATCAATGACCCCGAAGTGGGTCATGAAATCAACTTGGTGGGTAGTAACCAACTAATGTTAAAATGAAACACAACAGTTAAAAAATACAGCATTTTCAAGTATATTGCACATAACAAGGGTTACTACTATTTCGTAAAAGACACACCGATGTGCTTAGGCATGAGTAGTCAGCACAAACTTTCACTTCATCCTGTGTGTGAAGTCCTTGCTGGAGTGGCTGGACCCGGGAGTCGGCCTGAGTCACAGGCACGGCTTCTAGGGCACCAGGCGGGGACCCCCAGGGCCACCCTCACTCAGACCAGCTTCCCACAAGTTTGGGAGTCCCACAGGTTAAATAATCCTTTAGAAGGACTCACAGCATTCAGGAAATGCTATACTTATAACTGCACTTTTATTTTAATAAAAAGTTAAAAGCAGACCCGCCCAAGTAAAGGAGCATACAGCAGATCCTGGGAGGGCTCCCAGCAGAAAGCTTTCTGGCCTCAGGGACGCATCGCCCCGTCATCAGCGTGAGCCCAGGATGCTCACCAGGCTAGATGCAGAGGGTGCGCTGGGTTCTCATTAGTAGGCATGACTGCCGGATTATCAGCCCGTGGCTGGATCCAGCACCCCAGGGCTGAGTTATCTCCTTGGTCCCCCACGCAGGGCAGGGCAGCTCCCTGAGAACAAGACGCTCCTCCCAGGAGCCAGGACAAAAGCCATCCCTTTTCTCAGTCCGGGCCTGAATTCCTCACTCACAGGGGAAAAAGATAAAAGACATAAAATCTTCTCTGAAATTATCTGTACCATGTGCCGAGCAATGTATTTACAGAGATACAGAGTTAGCTACAATAAAACAGGAAAATCAACGCTGGTGATGGGAACACAGAAAAAAATTCTAAAAAGAATAAACAACCTAAGAAGAAAATTGGTTATCAGAAAACAAGGAAGGAAGAGTAGAGTGGATTTTTAAAGGCCGAAGAGGACCTTAATGGGCACCATCTTGAAAGGGGACTTGAGTCAGGGCGACTGGATGAATGAGCATATTTTCCACACTTTTCCCCCAGATGGCTACTTTTACAGCAAGAAGATATCGGTATAAGTGTAGGTAAGGAAAATAATTGACACCCTAGCCGGTTTGGCTCAGTGGATAGAGTGTCAGCCTGCGGACTCAAGGGTCCCAGGTTCGATTCCGGTCAAGGGCATGTACCGTGGTTGTGGGCACATCCGCAGTGGGGGGTGTGCAGGAGGCAGCTGATCGATGTTTCTCTCTCATCGATGTTTCTCTCTATCCCTCTCCCTTTCTCTCTGTAAAAAATCAATAAAAAAATATTTTTAAAAAATTTGCTACTGTAAAGATTAGAAGTTAAAATCCTACTACCTAGGAGATCAACAGATAAGAGATGCTTGCTTATAACTCGCCCTCAATTTCAAAAGTCGACATCACTAAATTGACATGTCATTTAAAGAGAGAGCTTGTCAGGAAAACACAGCACTCCAGGCTCCGCCTTAGAAAAGTTGTGAGACTTAAAATGTCTCCTTCAGATCCCTCTAGGAAAAAAATTTCAATCTATAAAGTCTCGTTTGTTTATTTCAAATTAGAAGCATAATGTGGACTTATTCAATACCTTCATTTCAAGGTAAGAGACTCAGGAAAAAATTAAATTCTCCAAGGGCAGACGTCCCACCCGGGGAGGCCCGCTGCAACACCCAGCACAGTGTGTGGCACACAGTCAGTTTCAGAAAAAGTCCTCTGACACCACGAATACGGTATCACCTGCAGCCGTGCTGGCTATCTTACAAAAACAGAAAAAACACTTAATAATCTTGCCAAAATAAGTTCAACTCAGTGAAAAGCATGTGACACTTTTTACTTTGGTCTGAAAAAGGTCCAAGTAAAGGCCCTGAAGGAAGGAGATCGGTACACTTTAGCAACAGCGCTCACTGTCCCGTGCACAGGGCCCAGGTGAGACGGTCCCGCCCGCTGGTCTAATCTCAGCACAACAGCTGCGCACCATCCTCCTCAGGCCTGGAGACCAAAACCCACCGCCTGTGTGTGCAGCCCACGGAGCTAAATACAATTCACACATTTTAAAACTGGTTTTAAAAACCCTCAAAAGTAGAGGAACCTCTGTGACATGGGAGAATGGTACGGAATTCAAACCCAGTGTCTTTAAGTAAAGCCGCTGGGCCCAGCCATGCCGGACCCTTTATGTGCGAGGGCCCGCAGAGCACAAAACAGAGACAGCTCGCAGACTCCTGGCCCCAGGCCCTCGATGCACAGCGGGCAGTGACTCCTCCCTCTGCACCCAGAGGTGCTCGTTAGCATCCACGGGGGCGGCGAGAAACGTCACCCACCACCTCCCACGCGCAGGTACAGAGGAGGGTGCGGGGGGCTGGAGAATTAGGTCTCCCCGGTTTGGCTTTTACAACAAAAACTCCAAACCCGTGCAGTGCATCTGCCTTCAGCTCAGATCCACTCACAGGCCTGGGCCGTGGACACCACCACCTAAGGCCGCGCTGTGCTGGGTCTGGGGCAGCAGGAGCCCCCCACGCCCCCCGCCCCCGCAGCGTCAGGACTCCCGGGCGAGCGCTGACAGCGGTTCCGGCGGGCGCCACGGGAAGGGCCAGGCTCGGAGACAGGACAGTCGAGGGGAGGCGAGGGGACCCGCCGTGCAGACGGGCCGGGCCGCGACGCAGCGCTGCGCGGAGGGGAAGCGGGGCTCCCGGCCCACCCTCGGGACCTACGTCCTCGCCCAGCGCGCAGCCCCGAGCGCACGGGGCCCACCCAACCCCCAGGGAAGTGGGACCGGGGCTAGAACCGCACGTCTCACCCAGACACACGAACAGCACCGACTTGGGTGCCTGCTCAGCCATCTTCGCGCGCAAACACGGAGGCGCCCACAGACCGCGTAGGAACTGTACGGGCGCAGCGCATGCGCACTCTGAGCGGACCGCCCCGCGCGCCTGCGCTGTCCGACTTTAGAGCCTCCTGGGGCGAGCGGTCGGGACTCGCGCCTGCGCAGTCGGGCGTAAACTACGCGGCGTGAGGCGGGGCCGAGAGGCCTCAAGGGAGGGACGGAGAGGGGGCGGTGCTATATCCCTGGGGGCGGGGCCTCGGGGCGGGGCCTCGGGGCGGGGCTATAGCCTGGAGGGCGGGGTCTCGGGGGAGGGGAGGAGAGGGCGGGACTGAAACCTGGAGGGCGGGGCGGGACCGAGGGGGGCGGGGTCGTGAGTCACCTGGACGGCGCGGGGTGGGGCGGACTTAGGTCAGGGCTCTGCCGAGGGACCACCTAAGGGTGGGGAGGGCGCTAGGTGGGAGGGGCGTGGTCTACAGAGCCTTACCGGAGGGGCGGGGACCTGAGCGGCTCAGGTGGACGTCCCCCCTCACCTGGGCCTCGCGGCCGGAACCTGAGGCCCGCGATCTGGGGTAAGCGGGGTCCTCACGCGACCAGGGGCCCCTCCGGTACCCGAGGCCCCACTCCGCCCCCGAGTGCCCCGGTCGGAACCCCGCGCACAACCGTTCGCTCCGGGACAGGGACCGTCAGCCAAGTCGCCTCGGTTCTAAAAAGGTGGGGTGCCCTAGAGGCCATCTCGGGACAGTCGGGCACCGCCTTTCCCTGGCGGCCACCCGGGCAGAGCTGTCCCAGCCCCGCGCTACCTGGCCCAGGTGTGCACCGCGGGCCCGCCCTGCGCCGGGAGGCGGGGCCGGAGGAGCGCGCCTTCCTCTTCCTGGCGCGGCGTCCGCCCTCCAGGGGCCCCGGAGCGGACCAGGCTCGGGTCACAAGTGAGTAGAGTCGGCGGCGCCGCCAAGCCAGACCCGGGGTCGGGACGACTCCTTCCCCTTTGCTGGGGCGGGAACTGGTTGATGAGAGACGGTGTCAGGGGTTCTCGCTGTTGCGCATCTATTGCCGCGGAGGTCCCCTGCTCACCGTCAGGAGTTAGGGGTGACGCTGAGGTCCCCTGCTCACCGTCAGGAGTTAGGGGTGACGCTGAGGTCCCCTGCTCACCGCCAGGAGTTAGGGGTGACGCTGAGGTCCCCTGCTCACCGCCAGGAGTTAGGGGTGACGCTGAGGTCCCCTGCGCACCGCCAGGAGTTAGGGGTGACATCAGGAATCTGCCCCACAGCGGTTTGGATTAAGGGCTACTCCCAGTCGTTACAATTCACAGAAAAATTCTTCCGAAGTTTTTAATTTTATCGATTTGCAATTTGTTATTTGTAAATATCTAATATTTAAAAGGCCATGGATTTGCATCATTTTCCTCCCATTTTGTTTGAATAGGTGATATTCTAGAACTTTGGTGATGGTTGAGTTTGGCTATGCTTGAGTTGTGGGGGCAGGAGGCAGAAAGAGGGGGTGACTGTGCTTGGTGGGGGTCCCTGAAGTGACAGCCCTGCAGCTGTCACCTGGCCCTCCCTGCCATCACCCCACAGTCTGAGGTCTCTGAGAGCCAAAGAGCCCACAGACTGCCAGTGGGACCCTGTGGATCTGAGGCAGGCGGGGCTTCCTCATTCGAACAGGTGTGAGACTGCTCTGCATTGGTACCTGAGGATAGGGAAATGAGATTTACCCTGCTGGATGGAAACCTGTCATTTTCGCCCCCTTTCAACCAATATTTCTGGGTCACCACTGCTGCTCTAACCATCTGAGGGGTCCACATGTTGGGATGTTAGTTGGGGAATCTCTGCTGCCTGCCCCGGGACACCTGGGCAGTGGCTGCCTGGGGAGGTGCCACAGAGCGCTGTGTTGGAGGTTACAACAATCAAAACAAGTTCCACCCTGTTTATCATGTTTCAGGAGACCTGGTTGCTTGCCTTACTGTTCTACTTACACAAAATTTCTGTATAGTGTGTAAATACTACCCCTCATCTTTTGTAAGATTGGAAAAAATAATGGGGAAAAAAATCTTTGCTCATCAAGAGTGCTTTGACGCTTTTTAAAAATATACATATTTTTACTGATTTCAGAGAGGAGGGGAGAGGGAGAGAGTGATAGAAACGTCAATGATGAGAGAGAATCATCGATCAGCTGCCTCCTGACGCCCCCCACTAGGGAAGGAGCCTGCAACCCAGGCATGTGCCCTGACTGGGAATGGAACTGTGACCTCCTGGTTTATAGGTCAAACGCTCAACCCCTGATGATTTGACTCTTTTATCTCATGTTAGAATCTTTATTCTCAGGAGACTTCTCACTGTTTAGAATTACGGGGGTGGTGTTTCCAAAGGAAGGGAAGTGATGCAGGTCAGAGGGGAAGAGTGTCTGAGAGCCCGGCTAGTGGGATCACACAGGCTAGGGCAGGGGTGGGCAAACTTTTTGACTCGAGGGCCACAATGGGTTCTTAAACTGGACCGGAGGGCCGGAACAAAAGCATGGATGGAGTGTCTGTGTGAACTAATATAAATTCAAAGTAAACATCATTACGTAAAAGGGTACGGTCTTTTTTTTTTTTTTTTAGTTTTATTCATTTCAAACGGTCTGTAGTTTGCCCAAGGCTGTGGGAGCCACAGAGCCTCCACACCCATGTGTTTGCAGATGCATCCTTATAGGAATAACCCCATGCAGTTTAAGACCTAAGCACACTGAGGTTTGTTTTCTTCGGGAAGATTCCATTTTTTACACCAAATGATCTGGCCAGAGTGGAGTGTGTCTTCAGCTTCGGCACAGAAAGGGTCACGGTCTCCTGGGCTGGAAGTCATGTTTCACTCCCGACTCTCTGTCCCCTGGCTGCACCTGGGGTCAGGGAGCTAGAAACGCAGCCCAGGCCCCACGAATGTTTGGGTTCAAGTGGTTAGTGTTGTTTAAAGTTTGGATTAGAATTTGGATTAGGAAGGTTAATGATATGGCCGGAGAGACCGGTTTTGATTTCTAGAACTGACAACTTTGTCTCCTTAAGTCAAAGGAAGTACTTAAACCAAGGCTACAGACACATCAGAAGCGGTTTCAGAAACAGTGCCCATGTTGCCAGGCAGTGGTGTTCATGGTTGATGTGCCAGCAAAGGTTCTAGGCGAAAGGCAACTTTCAGAAGCTTACATAGATAGGCGAAGTTTCTTTTATTTGGGCTAAGGTTTAATCGGTTCAAAATATTTCTAAATATTGTTTCTTTGATTTTGGTTGAGATTTTATCAATTTAGTAAATAACCTCTATTTCATGTAAATTATAAGGCTTAATAATGAATGGAAAATTGAAAAACTGTTTCTAAACTTTTAAACTTTTCCTAGAGATACCATTGAGAAAAATAATGGTCTTGTTGATGGAAGAAAAGTTTGGGAAACCCTGGAGTCCTTGCGTCCATTCCAGACCCTTGGTGGAGGGCAGGTTGGAGACTAGTCCGTTTCCTCACCCCCATGGCAATGCCCTTCAAGAAAGACCCTACGTCCCTGTTCCCTCCCCGACCCAGCCAGAGTTTATTCCCTCTGATCATCATGTGAATCGTTTCCACATCCTAAGCTCATTCGGAGCTTTTGCGATTTCCAAAGTAAAAATTTTCTCCCCAGCCTTTTATAAACTCTTTTCTTCATTAAAACAATGTCTGAGTATGAAATTTTTCAATTATGTTAAGTTCTTTTTAAAGAAAACTTTACATCTAAGTTTCTTAGCTTGAGGTTTGGCAGCCATCCTCCTGTCAGGAGGAAACTCAAATGTTTATAGAGAATTTGCTTTGCTTTGGATTCAAGAGACTCGAGACGTTCATGATCACTCAGACGCCCACCGTGGTTAGCATGGAAGGGGCTTCTTCAGTGATGGCCTCTGTCTCCATAACTTCAGCAACAGTCGGGCCAGGCTCCGCACACTCCGTGTGTAGTCGGGGGGCTGGGTGAGCCCTGGTTGATGTTGGGAACAGGAATTACAGCTGACGTATAGCTATGCTATTATTTGTTGGTTCTGACGGGAAGTCACTATATATAAACTGTGGTCAGGCAGTGATTTTATCAGAAATTGAACAGAACCTGTATTGTTGAAACAAAGCAGCCAGGCCCTTCTGTAGTTGAGCTGAACAGAGCCGTATCCTCACCGTGACCAGTTCGCGGTGACACGGGACTGTGCCTACACAGAACTCGGGCTCGCAGATGGAGCCGTGCATCTGCAGGCCTCCTGGGCTGCATCTGAACCCCCAAGTATTTACAGAAGAGAAGAGGCGGGACCTGCCCCTGCAGCAGGATGTTTGCAGCAGCAGCTCTCAGCTGTGGAATTTGCTTATTAGATGGCTTGATTCTGCTTGGGTGTGGAGATCAAAGTGGAAAGGTTTTGGTGGGGGTAAGATGTATGCATTGGTTACCATGCTTTAGTTGCACAGGCCAGAAACCTGGGCCAGCCGAGCCCCGGTTCTCTCCCTCCAGCTCTTCTGCATGGCTCTGTCTTCAGGCTCTCTCCTTACACCCCCCAGGGGGTGACAGCTTGCAGCAAGTACCTGGAGAAAGGTTCTCCTGGCAGCGCCCACACCAGCCCTTGGCCAGGAGCCCACTGTGGACCAGCTCTGGGTAGGAAATCGAAGTGGCCCAGGAGACACGTGGGGTCATCTGTTTCACTTGAGGTGCAGCATCAATGGAGACAAACTGGTGCTGATTCCAAAATGAAAGACACGCGTGTTCAGCAGAAGGAAGAGAGTTCACTCGTTACAAACTCAGCTCCCACCTTCCTGGCTGGAGGGCTGTGGCGGCGTGAGCCTCGCTCATCTCAGCCTGAGGTGCCTGAGGCCCTTTGGAGCACCTCCTTCCGTATTTGTTCCGTTTTGTTCTCCCTTTTCTGGGAGGACCTGGAAATGACAGTGTAGGGCAGAGGGCTGTCAAGTTGTACCTTGCTCCTCTCTGACCCTGCTTTCTCTCAAGGTCTGGGAAATGCTACCGAGTCTGAGAGGCAGGCACATTTTGCTGTTAGTATATTCTCTTATAAATCCACCAATTTCATATGAAATGAACCTTTTCTACTCCTCAGGGAATTAAAGGGGTTTAACCTTTAATTCCCCCAAACCTTGCAAATACTTTATTCATTTAACAAATATGTATTGGGCAATTACTATATGTCATTATGGCATGTGCTGGAGATGCTACACTTAATAAAATAAAATAGTCAATGTGCTTATCCCCATGGCACTTACATTCCAGTGAAGGGCATGTTCCAGAAAGATCAGATACAGACAGGCAAACAGACAGACAGATAGTATAGCTAGACAGATATACATATTGACAGATATGATAGACAGGTATGTAGATAGATAGATAGATAGATAGATAGATAACAGACAGACATATTAGCCATGGCATAGACCAACTATGATGAGAAAACTTCGAGGGATGTAAGCAGTGGAGTAATATTATCTGAGATGTTACTTAGATGGAGAATTTCTTTGGAGAAATGACCATAAATTCAAGACTGGGAAACCAATGAGGAGGCAGGTGAACAGACAACACAAGAACTGATTTTCTCTGGGCCGGGCTGGTGGCTGGGGAGCGGGCGATGCCATCAGATTCTGAGCGTGTGTGGAAGGTTCAGGTTCTGAGAGGGTGGATGTGTTGATGAGCGTGAGGAATGGGAGTCACAGCTGGCCTAGGGGTGGAGTGTGAGCTCCCAGATGGATGAGACCTACCTGGAGAGGAAGCTGGGAGAACAGGTTGGGGAGGAGCGGGATGTCACAAGTTATGTTTGGATGTGTTTAACTGGAGATGCTTGCCTGATACTTGGGCCGAGCAGATAATTGATATTGTGAGTCTGGAATGTAGGGGAAGATTAAAGAGTAGATGAAACTTGGAGAATGATCTGCCATAGATGGCGCTTCAAGTCGCAGAGCCTGAGGTTTGAGTGCAAAAAGGAAGAGGCTTGGGAAGACAAGAGGACTGGGAAGGAGGCGGAGAAGGAGGGCCAGCCCGACTTTGTCGCCCTTCCTGGAGGCAGCTCCAGTCCGTGTTAGCAACTTGGTGGCATCTTTTTAAAAATGTGGCTGCTGTGTCCCTCACCACTCAGACCAGACATGGGCAGGTTTGTCCCTGCTCCTCAGGTCACTGCTTGTTCTGTGAGGGCAAAAGGGGAGAAACTGTGCCCAGAGGCCCCTGAGTCAGTAGGAGGCGGGGCCGTCATTAAGGACCCTGTCATCCCCCACAAATGCCCAGCAGTGGAGGTCGGCCCTGCCAAGATTTCAGTTATGTGAGGGGCTGTGCTGAATGGTTTCATGTAGGAGCAGCATGTAAAAGGGGTCTTGAAGACCATTTCAAGAGGTCAGAGGTTGGCAGTTTTTTCCCTAAAGGCCAAGAGGGGACATGTATTGGGCTTTGTGGGCCAAACGGCAACATTGAGGCTATATTATAGAATAAAGGTCAATTCCTTTAATATATAAATTAATAAGAAACAGAGAAATGCCCCATGAATAGACAAGAAATATTAAAAAGATTTTACAGAATTGGAAAAATATTCAACATAACTTGGGGAAGACCAGATTAAAAGTACACTGAGAATTTCATGATGAAGAAAAGGGTACTGGGTTTGCCATTTGCTGTAAACAACTAGAAACTGGGCAAGATATAAGGAATGTCTGTTTTCACATGTTGGACAACAGGCGAGTGGCGAGTGAGTCCCAGAGCGGAAGGAGGCCCAGAGCGTGGGTTCTTGTTGGGTGAAGAGCTCGTGAGCTTAGAGAGGCTCAGGCCCATGGCACTTGCAGAGCAGAGGGGGTTAGAGAGAGAGCTCAGGGAATCTCAGAGGGATCCCTGGAGTCCTTGGGTGAATGAGAGGCATTACTCGGGGACTTGGAAGGCAGGCAGGATAATTGTCAGGAGCTGTGAGGGGGACAGCCCTGGGCTGACACAGAGTGGGGATAGCAGTTCTAACCAGCCCAGGGTGAAAGAGCTCATTAAGCCCTGAGGACGTGGAGGAGAGAATACCACCCTAATTGTAGGGCCAACAGTGAGCTCAAGACTATGTACACACCTGAGCCACA
This sequence comes from Myotis daubentonii, assembly GCF_963259705.1. Lineage (NCBI taxonomy): Eukaryota > Metazoa > Chordata > Mammalia > Chiroptera > Vespertilionidae > Myotis > Myotis daubentonii. The sequence continues at coordinate 80,243,467 of NC_081851.1, forward strand.
CATCAAAGTGTTCGCCTAGGCAGCTAGTTAGTTAATGACAAAGAAAGGGAGCAAATGGAGGCCCTGGCTAGGTGGCTCAGTTGGTGAGAGCATCGTTCTGAGACGCCAAGGTTGCAGGTTCAATTCCTGGTCAAGGCACAATACTACTACAAGAGTCAACCAATGAATGCATACATAAGTGGAACAACAAAATTGGTCTCTCTCTCAAATCAATAAATAAAAATAAAAAAGAAAGGGAGCAGATGGAGCCAGACACCTAATTAAGCATTAAGCCAGGTCTGCTACGACCTAGATCCTTGACATCCCAGGGGACAGCGCATCATCTGCCAAACAGAGGCTAATCCCCAGGAGGGAGGAGGGACAGGTTTTCCAATCCCTCAGGGGACAGCTGGCTGTTCCCCCAGATTCCAGAAGGGGGGACCAGTAAAAGAGAAATTCCTCTGCTGAGGCATGTGCAGTAAGAGCCTAGATGGCGACCAAAAAGGGGAGGAGTCTAGCCTGGGAAAAGGAAGTGGTTGGGTAAGGGGGGGCCCATCACGGCCCTCAGAGATGCATGTGCTTCCTCTCTGTAGCAGCAGTGTGGGCCCGAGTGCAGCCTCAGCAGAGGACCTACCTGCCCATGGGTGTATGACACCCAGGGAAGTTCTGCATCTCTGGGTCCGGCCCTCCGGGGCCTGATAGCCGTGGTTGCAGGCTTGCGCCCCAGAGGCTGGACTCCTTCCACACTGGACGGAGCTGAGCCCCTGGTCATGGAGGGGACACTAGGACTTGGGGACAGTCCTCTGTTTTCGCTCCATTAAACCTTGCCCTATGCTTCAAGTCCATGGGTCCCCGAAATGCTTTCCTTGCAATTCTGTGGAAGAACCCTATTTCCACCAGTAACAAAAGAAAGCCTTGACTCCCTACCTGCTCACAACTTCTAGCAACCACCACTTTTACTAGAAATGGGTAGACACAGGAAAATATAATCCATAACTAGGAGAAAAGTCCCTCAGAAACAGGCCCAGGCAGAACAGAGATGATGCAGTGAGCAGACAAGAGCATAAAAGCACCTTTTACAATACGCTGGAGGACTTAAAGAGCATAAACACAATGAGCACAAAAACGGCAGGCACGAAAAACAACCAGTGGAACTTTCAGAACCAGAAACACAGTCTTTAAAATGAAACATTGGAAATAAACTCACAAAACTTCTTAAAAATAAATAAAAATGAAACATTGATTTGATGGTCTGAACAGCAGATTTCACATTAAACCTCTTGATTTCTTTGGCTCTTCTGGTCCCCTGTCTGGAAATAGGGAATGATCTTGTTTTAAAATGTCTTCTACACCCAATGTTGCCTCACAGTCTTTGGAATTTCCATGGAATTATTATGCCAATATGAATTCCCCATGCGCATGTATTAAACTTTGATGTTCTCCTGTTAACCTGTCTCTGTTAATTTGGTTATTAGCTCAGAAGGTGGGAGGAAAAGTATTACTATTCTTTAGCCCCCACACAAGCAACACTGGAGTGCAAAGTGCTGTACAAATGCTAGCCTTTGTTGCTTAATCACTCAATTCCCAAGTCTCCTGGAATTTTACTACCAATAAGGAAAATCTGTACAGACCTCTCAAACATTTTTGACAAAAATAGCCAACTATGTTAAGTTTTACATGAGCTAACATAGACAGTTATAAAGTACATCTTTTTAAAATTCCTATATAATAAAAGGCTAATATGCAAATTGTCCCCTCGACCGGGCGTTCGACCAGGGTTTGGGGCTGGCTAACCGTCCGCAGCCCCTTCCCCGTCCGTGCATGAATTCATGCACCGGGCCTCCACGATTTTAATGTTTGTATTAGTACTGGGTTGAGTTAAGAATCACAGGGAGGTCAAGGGCGGGGGAAAAAAAGGGACACATATGTAATACCCTTTGTAATACTGTAAGCAATAAAAAAAAACAAAACTGAAAAAAAAAAAAGTATCACAGGGAGGACATACATAATTGTGAAGATCCTTTAGAATCCCATGATTTTATAATACCTGAGATGTTTAGGGTTCCCAATCTCCTAGTGAATTTACTTTACTAGGAAAACAGAGATGAAACAATTAGTAATTGAGGATTTCCAGTTCATTTTCTTTGTCTGTTAGGGTATGAGTTGTTAATGCTTAATTGTGTATGAGAAAAAAATGAAATGACAATAAATTTGTAACTTCTATCTTTTTTTAAAATGTTTTAGTGAATAACCCTATACCTTCCAATTTGAAATCGGAAGCAAAAAAGGCTGCTAAAATTCTAAGAGAATTCACAGAAATAACTTCCAGAAATGGACCTGATAAGATCATTCCTGGTAGGTAAATAAAACCGTGCTGTGAATTTCTAAATTTGCTTTGCTTTCTAACTTGCGTGTTGCATGCCTTGACTTCAGGCTGCCAACCCCCTGAGAGAGCAAGTCCTCACCCACCTTTTTCTCTTGGCTGATCCTCCCAGCTGTATCTCACCTATTATGGCCGTGTCGGGGTTTTTGAGCCCTTACGATGTTGCGTTTGCAGAAACAACATAGAGGCTGAGCTGGGAGTTGGGGACCCCCACCTCTCAACTGTCCCGTAACCACATTTTATCTGTAGCTCCAATGTGCCCTTAAGGCTCCTCGTGAGAACCCAGGAATCGGCCCAGCACACCTGTGTGCGTGAAATCTGCTGGCACCTGCTCACCTGTTGTCTCTGACCTTTGCAGCCCACGTGATTGCCAAGGCCAAGGGCCTTGCGGTTCTGTCTGTGATAAAAGCTGGGTTTCTGGTAACAGCGCGAGGAGGCAGCGGGATCGTGTTGGCTCGACTTCCAGACGGAAGTAAGTGACGTTTCTTCACGTGGGGAGGAGAGAATCCTGCATATTCACTGTTCTGTTTCCATGTGAACACATTTCACAGGGAGTATGGCAGGCTTGCCAGGCCCCAAACCTGTCATCCTGAGGGCTCCCTGGGTGTGTCCGGGGTATCAAACAGCTCAGGGCCATGAGCCGTCACTGTTCTCTTCCTAAAACATTGGATGAGATCCAGGTTGACCTGGCTTTGTCTTGTATACATTTGTAGTTCTTTCATGGAGCAAATATTAAACAGGACGAAATTTGCACCTGCTGTTAACTATGAGTTCTTATTCCTCAACTTCATGCCACAATGCTTTTCTTTTGTTTTGTGGAATTTTATAAGAAAATGAGAGCCATCTGTAGCTCCTGTGAGAAGTCATTTGAACGAATATCCCCAGAGCAGAATGCTATCAAGATCAATATAATTTGGTTTCACTTTCTTCAATGAAATCTAATACTTGATTTCTCAGAGGTGAAATCGAAGTGTGTTTGCCTTGAACCCCAAGAACCAGCATGGAGAGTAAGACTTAGAGTGTGTGCAGGCCTGCTAGGACCAACTAAATGCTTCTTAGACCAACTGAACATTGCTGTTCAGCCCTATAAGTGAGCACATTTTGGTGTAAATAGTTATTTTTTCGTGTAGATAGTTTGTGAGACATTCACCGACAATGGGTACATCTAGGCGTCTGTGGGGCACACAGCCTTTGAACCTCAGTCGCTGGACCCCCCTGGGGAGGTATCCCCCCCAAAGTGAGAGTCCTCCAAGCTGTGGCTCAGCTCTCAGAGCTGGAAGCACAGCTGTGAGACAAAAGCGACAGAATTCTCTCCTCTCAAGCATCACCCCAATTTTTATGGCCAGATTTCCCAGTAAGTAGCACAATCAAAGTGGGGGTACATTCAGAGAGAGTCCACGCCGGGTGAGCCCCAAATCTCTAAGGAGGCCTCAGCACTGTAGGTCCCTTTGGTCACTGACAGATGACTACGCAGAAGGTGGGAGTGCTTTCGGCCTCTAGAGTTTCACTCTGAGCCCTTACATTTCTCTCCCATCTTGCCCAGTGGTGGCTGCTCAGGATAATTTAAAAGCTGCCCAAATGAGGCACAGAGAATTCCTGGATCCCTGCTGGATGGGGATAGAGGCAGTTCCTAACATAGGGAATGGAAAATAATGTTGGCATTTAAGACACTAATTTCTGTCATCAAAATTTCTGTCTAAGTCCGGACAGATTAGTTCTGGGTAGACTCGATAGTTATCATCTGGAATGCATGCAGGAAGGAAAGTCTGATTTAGAAGCTGATAAGCATTTCAAGAAATGACTATATCTGGACCATTCCACACTCCCCCAACCAAATTAATGTTTTTTCTAGACTTGTTTAACCTGTTTCTATATCAGACAAAAATAAGCATAAAATACTCATGCAAATGCAATTACTGTGCTTAGTGTCCAAATGTAAGGAAATATATTTTACTAGAATTTTAATCATCTGGAATGTATAGCCTATTCCTTGTGCTTTTACTAGGCACAAAGGGTGTCAAACAGTTTTTGCCCTTGGAAATGTAAAATATAAACCGTGTAGTATTGTGTTACCCTCAGGGGTGGTTATAATCCTAGTAAACTCTCAATCCTTTTACTCTCAGATCTACGATAAAATTCTCACCAATGGCTAGAATTATGGCTCAATTATTCTGTAAAACATGTTGATTGTTGAAGTTGTCAAATGCTAAGTAAGTTTAGTTGGTGAGAATTCAATAGTTTGGTATTAGGCATGTTTATTGAGAAAGATTAGACCACATGTATTTGTGAGTCTGAGACTCATAATGAGTATCTAATATTTTTAACTTAAAAATTATATATAAAGAACATTTACAAACATAGAGGAAAATGTCAGATTCTTCTTATTTTAAAAGGAAACGGTATTCATCCTCATGTTAGCATTTCCCCTGATATTTGCGTGATGGGTCTGACTTTGGAGTGACGTGTGCTTGTTTTATTAGAGTGGTCCGCACCTTCCGCCATCGGGATCGCGGGGCTCGGAGGAGGATTTGAAATCGGAATCGAGGTAAGCGGCCAGTGGTACGCACACGATCATGAGTCCTCCAAAAGCAACTGAAACCTAACACCTGGAAGTGAGAGATTTCCACCCGTGTTTATTTTACCAAAAACCTATGGAAACGGTTCCCTTTTATCCTCTTGATGAACCTCTCCCTATCTCACGTGACTATCTTCTTCCTTTTCTCTCATTGACATAGAATTTTTTTCATTTGCCATATTTCCACCTTTGGGGTCTGTAGAACAGATACGTCTCAGGCTGGCCACGCGGGCGATGTGTCGGTGACTCCTCACGCCAGGTTACGGCCACTCTTTCCACAGCCTTGGCCTCCACGCACCGCTGGGGCCTGCTCTGGGGTTTCTCTCAAATAGCATTTATTTAAAAAACAATGAGAGGCCCTGGCCGGGTAGCTCAGTTGGTTAGAGCGTCGCCCCAATACGCCAAGGTTGTGGGTTCTATGCTTGGTCACAACACATATAAGAATCAACCAATGGCCCTTGCTGGTTTGGCTCAGTAGATAGAGTGGCGGCCTGTGGACTGAAGGGTCCCAGATTTGATTCCGGTCAAGGGCACATGCCTGGGTTGCTGCTTGATACCTCAGGTGGGGCATGCAGGAGGCAGCCGATCTATGATTCTCTCTCGTCATTGATGTGTCTATCTCTCTCTCCTTCTCCCTTCCTCTTTGAAATCAATAAAAATATATTTAAAAAAAGAATCAATATTTTAAAAAAAAGAATCAACCAATGAATGTATAGATGGGTGAAACAACAAATCAATGTTTCTCTCTCTGTGTGGGTCTTTCCCTTTCTCTTTCCCTCTAAATTCAATCAATAATTTTTTTAAAAAAAGGATGATAGACTAAGTAATAATGACTTCAATAAATCTAATGTAGCAAAGACTACCCATGAGTGTCTTCATGATGATTCCTTGGAAACTGGATGCAGTCCCTAGTGCACGTTAAGAGACTTGGAAAACAAGTACAGGAACACGGAGTCCTCTCACCCAGTAAATGCAACGGAAAGATGTGAGGAAAACATGTTGTAAGATGGTGTGCTCGGTTGTCTTCCCAAAGCAGTTGGGTCCAGTGGTGGAGCTGCAGGGGCGAGGACTGAGCGGGCAGCACTGTCCAGTTCTGGCCGAGCGCCTTCCAGCGCGTGCTCTCGGTCAGCTCATGCCCTCACTGTAAGAGGCAAAGGCAGCCTTCCCTCGGGTTTACAGTAAATGAATCTGTAGGTGAAGCTACTGGAATGCGTGAGCTGCGAGAGGAGGCGTTGGGAGGAGACGCGGTGTCTGTCGCCTGAGGGACGGGCCTGTCATGTTTTCCGTGCTCCCCTTGGGTGCCACCAGCGGCGAGTCTGGAAAACCAATGCGTTCCCCACGCCGAGAGGCCTTGAGCGTCCTCGTTCTAGGTTCGCTTAGACTTAGAGAGGGAGGTCATAGCGACAGGCACTGGGAAACGTCACTGTGTTTCTTCCTGATGGTTTGAACCTCTGTGGCATAAAATGAAGTGTCTGCTGTGCAGTTCACGGGGACTGGGCGCCAGGCCTTGGCGGGGATGTCGGCGTGGACCTGTCCTGGGAACCAGGGCCTCTGGGCGGTGGCCTCCACCCCACTCCTGTCTGTGCTCTCAGCTTGGCTTCCCTGAGGGGTTAGTGCCGGGGTACCTGTGATGTTCCCCTCCAACCCCTGTTTGATCTGTTCTGTCATCGCTGTGACAGTTCACTTAACCTCACGACACCCCTGTCACCACCTGCATTACCAGGTTGCTGGGGAGAGTAAGAGATAATGCATGAGCCCTCACAGTGTGTCAGGAGTTTGCCGTCATCGGTGGAAATGCCAGCTGCTTACATCCTCAGCTCAAGATGAAAAATATGACTGTCCTGTTCTTTCCCTGTCTACACTGAAATGCTTACTACAGTGTATATATTATATTTGCGTTTTAATCAGCTTATATTTTAAATAATAGTTAAACATAATTATTTTTGCATAAATGGGTTTCTACATTTTAGGTGTCGGATTTGGTTATAATTTTGAATTATGGCCGAGCGGTAGAAGCTTTTGCAAAAGGTGGCAACCTAACCCTCGGAGGGAATTTGACTGTGGCAGTCGGGCCTTTGGGAAGGTGAGTTCTGTAAAATACATTGGAACAGCTGTGGGATAGGAAAGTGTTAAAAACTATATATTAACGTGTGTTAAGAGGAAACTTGAATTCACATGAAGCAAAGTTACGATCTCTGTATCTCACAGAAGGTTTGAGGTTGCTTACAAATAACAAATTTACAGAACATAGCCAGTGTGATAAAATGAGAAAATTTGCACACACAAGAAACTAAACATTTCTGAAATTCCAGCCATTGTATTTTCTGGAACTGAACACAAATTTCACATTAAACTTTGGAGCCAAAGCAAGTTAAACTTTAACTGGTAAAGGGTGGTGGGGATCAGAAACGAAAAGGCTCTCTTTCCAAACTGAATTATGAAAAATCGAAAAGGAAGTGTCTCACTTGAGTGTTGTTTGAAACACAGTGGATTTTCCTTCTGTTAGTGAAGTACTGTTGTGCTCGCTGAGCAGTTGAGGAACTTTTTATACCCAGATTGTTTAAAGAAGCCACACGGTAAAATCATCGGAAAAGAGGTCTAAGTTCCATGAAAAGCCTCAGTGTAAAAAGAACCCAGTCCTTGGCACCTGGAGAGCATTCCCTGTTTGGGGAAAGGAAGGCAGGAAGATGAAAGCTGTCCTTGAGTCCTCGGCACTGAACCCCTGGGCTGAGTCCGGGGCCCTGTCCTTCCCCTCGACCCCGCTTCCCTGCACCCCTCACGCCCACGCAGGCCGGCCACAGGAAGCGAGCGTGTAAAGGCCTGAAGGAAGACAGGCCAGCCTTGGGGTCAGAGGTCAGTGCTGCCCTCGCACCGTCTGTGGGTGCAGAGCCTCTCTCAGGTGTGACCAACCCTCTGTTTCGCAGGAATTTGGAGGGAAACGTCGCCCTGCGGAGCTCGGCCGCCGTCTTCACGTACTGCAGGTCCCGGGGGCTCTTTGCTGGCATCAGCTTGGAAGGCAGCTGCTTGATTGAAAGGAAGGAGACCAATCGGAAGTAAGTGCAAGGCGAGTAACGGTCACTGACGCGAAGAAGGTGTCATGAGAAGAGAATGTTGGGTAACTGTATACAGCGCTAGTTCCTTTGTCTACTCCTTTTTTAAATTAACAACATATGACTCCGAGAGGGTGTTTCTTCATTTAAAAATTCAATGTGAGATAATATGTACCTACTAGAGGCCCAGTGCATGATGTTCGTGCACTTGGGGGGCGGGCCTCAGCCCGGCCTGCGCTCTCTTGCAGTCCGGGACCCCTCGGTCCTTACAGCCGCCTGCAGTGGAGGCGGGAGAGGCTCCTGCCACTGCCGCGATGCTCGGTCGCTCGCTCGCCAGCCATGAGTCCTGCTTCTGGCTGAGCAGTTCCTGCTGTGGGAGCGCACTGACCATCAGGGGGCAGCTCCTGTGTTAAGTGTCTGCCCCCTGGTGGTCAGTGCACGTTATAGCGACCAATCCTTCCGCTGTTTGGTCGATTTGCATATTATACTTTTATTATATAGAATAGAAAGCTTAGAAAACACAAAAAATTAAAAGGGGGGAAAACATTTTACCCCTTTAAAGATTATTCACCGTTTGTTTTGTTGCCTCCTAATATTTTTCTAAGCATACTTTTCTTTTGTTTTGCCACATGTGATAGTAGCATAAGTTCTTTTTAAAAATATATTTTTATTGATTTCAGAGAGAAAGGGGAAGGGAGTGAGAAATTGAAACATCAATGATGAGAGAGAATCATTGATTGGCTGCCTCCTGCAGGCCTGCTACTGGGGATTGAGCCTGCAACCCGGACATGTGCCCTTGCCTGGAATCGAACCTGGGACCCTTCAGTCCTCAGGCGATGCTCTATCCACTGAGCCAGGGCAAGATTCTATTGTAAATCCTATTTTTTCACTTAGCATTATAAGAATCATAAATGTAAGTTAATGGCTCCATAGTATTCTATGAGGTGGATGTGCCCTATTAGGTATATTTTTAGAGGCCCGGGCTAGTTATGACTGTAGGTCCGTCAGAATGTGTCTCCTGTGAAAGTTTCCTGTTATCACATTCATTCTTCCATAAAAGACAGACCACTTTACACTTTTAAAAAAATGGATTTGGATGTACTTATAGGCCAAGAGGAACTTTCACTCTAAACAGGCATCTGGCTAATTTTTCCCAAAGCAACTCTTTAAAACCTCCTCTAAAATATGTCTGCTTGCCCAGGAAAAGGTAAAGCGCTAAGACCCACTGCTTCCAGAACCTGGCGGGGATTCCTCCCTGTGGGAGCCAATGGAGCTGACCAGGTGGTTCACAGCAGACAGACCCCCCCCCCCCCCCGCTCCCAAAGAGAGAGAAACCCATGCAAAGTCAGTGCCAGTCCACTCACGATTCAGCAGCACTCGGTCGCATGCCATGTAAACACCCAGGCCAGACAGCAGGGAGGGTGGCGGGACGTGCAGGGTGATGGAGCTCTCCATCAGGAAGTTGAGGTGTTTCTACCTCCGGTTTTATGAATCTGAGAAATACAGGCCAAGAAAGCCTTTAGGGACTTCTGACTTTAGACCTTTGGAAGACTTTCCCACTCAAGTTCATCTAAATTCTGGGAAACTAAAACACATATAATCAACTGCAGGCCTTCCAAACATGTAAGGCAGATCCTTGTATGATTTTGAAGCAAATAGCCATTTAAAGAAATTGCAAAGGCATATATGTTGAAATAAAGCCTTAGGCTAGGGTGATTGAGAAACATAAAAAATAAAAACCTGCAAAAATGTATCTGCTTGTAGGTGTATTTGCAAAAGTGTCGATATACTGTACCACGTATGGTCACGTATGTTTGTATAGACAAGTGTCTGTGTGTATATGTGGTGTGCATTTTGTATTTTGTGCATATCAGAGTACTGAAGGTGGTGCCCCCAGAGGTGAGCATGGAGGTGCATTCCGGGTTAACGTGGGTATGGCTTTTGGTTAGTTTGAAACGTAGTGTATGAGCGCACACACACACAGGACTTCCTCTAGAAAGGATCCGTGTCTATAAAAGAAATGTTCTTGATTTGACATTTCTTTTTAGGTTTTATTGTCAAGATGTTCGAGCGTATGACATTTTATTTGGAGACATGCCGCGGCCTGCTCAAGCGGAGGACCTTTACGAAATCCTTGATGCGTTCACTGAGAAGTATGAGAGCGAGGGACAGCGGATCAATGCGAGGAGAGCCGCCCGGGAGCGGAGGAAGGCTCTGGTGCCGTTGGTTTACTTTCTCTGTAGCCACAGGCACCTCCCTACAGAGTACTCTGTCCTTGAACCAGCTTCCTAATAACCTTGAACTCCCTCGGACCTCATTTACCTAACGTGCTTGTGAGAGTGTCCTACGGCCTTCACATGCCCCCTGCACAGGTTTCAGAGGGAAGCGCAGTCCTTTCCCACGCTGCGTTTCTCCAAAGGCAGGACTTTGTCATTTCAGTGACCCACACGGAGGTGTGGAAGGGAGCGGGCTTGTGGGCCTTGGTTACCTAAGTCCACAACCGCTTTCAGTCGCTTAACCCGCCTTAAAGAATGAAAACTGACTCACGGAGTTAGAACTGCCACTGCGCTCCCGGCCACCACTTACTGTGCCTGCAGGTTGTCAGAGGGACCTGGGCCAGGTGCGCTTCCTGTGACAGGGCACCCCCGGGTATGTTGGGGTCCAGTTCAGCTAAGTGCCCAGAGCAGCACCTGTGAGCATGAGGGACTTCATTTGTCAGCGCACGGGGTAGGCTTTGCCACATGCACTCATTAGGAGAAAGGCCTTGTGTGCTCCTGGGTAAAATGGGATTTTTATTACATGCATTTTTTTATTCCTCCCAAGGCTCAAGAATTACCTCCAAAACCACTGTCAAGACCACAGCCATCATCTCCACAGGGCCCACTGAGCTCTGGCTCTCAGAGTAAGTATTTTTTTTACAATTCAAATACAATGAGAATTAAGCAGTTATTAAATATTATTATTAAAAAATGGAGCCACATTGTTGAATTTTACAGTTGAATAAAAGAACCAGTGGGTATTAAAGAAAGAAAAGCGAATGCTCAAGCCTCTTCTAAATGCCCAAGACACATTCTCGTGGCTATGATTTGTTAGGGTCTCTATTCTCGTTCAGAAGAAGCGGGTTTAAAATGGGAACAAAATAAGCCTGTTTTTCTTATATATTCACAGATTCCTATTTCTGAATATTAATTTTATCCTCCATCTTGGGATCTCAGGGTTTCGGAAGGTGGTTTTAGAATAGACTGGATTATGCAGCACCATGTCCTGGCCTTTGCCCCTTTCCATCACTCTCTCTGACGACGGTCACTCTTAGAATTCTGCTTTGCACGTGGAGAGGGCACCAGTAAACGGCATGCATTCAAGCAGGTGGTGCTCTGTATAATCTCGATGGTCGGGGAGGCTGTGCCGGGCTTTGGAGAACAAAGATGAGGCTCACTTGCGTCCTGCAAGCACTTTCAGGCTAGGAGATGCCCCCGTGGAAGTGCGACCGAGGCCCCTGGAAGGAAGTTGATGATGTCTGGGGAGTGCGTGCTGTTTAAAAATCATTTCCGGGGTTATGCAAGCAAGGATGTTCAAAAATCTCGGGCTTGGGAGTTATGAGCTTTTAGATTCAGGCGTTTTAGGATCACGTCTGTAAAAAGACATGTCTACTAGTCTATTTGCCATGGGTGTGTCACTATGAGGCCTGCATTGTGGCTTATGTGCTAAGGTATCAGATGTGCCTTAAGGTATCATGCCATCCATCTCCCTTAAGCCTGGTGTACGTTCTGGATTTTCTCAGGCATTCCTTGATTTAAAGCATGATAAAATAATGGCGTTTATATCAATTATTGTGATTTACAATATTTGCTTAGCAAGGGCAAAGTTTGGCATTCTTGGATACTTTATATACTATAAACTAGTTTTCTAAATGTTTCCCCCCATCTTTTTTTTTTTTTTTTTTGCAGGTGACAGAAACGAATATAAACTCTACCCTGAGCTTCCCAGCTATCCTGAGAGAGTCGGTAAATAAAAATACCCACATAGAGTGATTTCTCTCCATCGATAGCCACAAGCTGTCTGATTTCTCTGGCGGTTGTAAAACACCTCAGGGACGGTATTCGACTCCCTTATTAGCTGTACAGGAATCCACATGGTTGTGAGAAGCACTTCATTTAAAAAAAACGTGATGCTCTTGTTCTCTTACTTGCTTGACTTGGAGGTAATGAGGGTGACATGGAAGCCAAACAGTTACCTGCTGAGAAGCACCTGGGCTCGGACTAGATGCTGCTGACTCAGGGCCACAGCCTTGTCTGGACGCAGGGGCCAGGCCACCAGCAGACACGTCACTGCAGCAAATGTGCACAGACGTTTCCTGTCCAAACGCTGGGCTGTCCAAGGCTGAGGTTCCCCTGCCTCTTGTCTGGGCAGATGTGTGGCCGCATCTGGGTTACATTACGCACTGAGACAGGGAGGGGACCGGCCTTGCTGATTGGGAGCCTCAGGGCAGCTGCCAATCACTAACTCTGATATAACCTGTTTCCTGTTCAGTGTAGCCCTGATTTGGGAGAGAAAAATGATCCCTATTTGAATTCAACTCGAATCTTAGGATGAAAATGGCCCATTGGTTCAGATCCTGCAGATCTCTGTTAAGCACAGGAATGTGACCCACCAGGCCCGCGTCCCTCAAGGCGCCTGTGAATGCCTATGGCTCGCAACCCAGGGTCCCATGGTCTCCCTTCCCGAAGGACGGACCGGCTGGACTCACTTATTGTTTAAAGGAATTATTTTGTGGGCATTAAACTTTTCCTAATGGAAATTTCCCTTCTGTTTACAGTGAAGAGGAACTTTAGGGCATTTCCTGCTTATTGCAGAAAAAGCTCACAGTAGGCCGTGGCATCGGTGGCCTGGGCACAGCCTCACTCGGGCGTGGCCTCCTGTTTTCCCAGCACCTGACTGGGGGTTGGGTGGCGCCTGGCAGGCCTGTGTCTGCCTGTCTGTGACCCTTCCCCTCCCCCGCCCGCCCCCCGCCATCTCTGCTCAGACACACAGGGAAAGAGGAGGGCAAACATCAGCCTCCTCAACCCAGCAGGACTGCCTTGCTCTCTGCGGCAGCACAAACCACCTGCCCTGCCCTTACCCACCTTCCCATCAGGGCTTCATTCTGGTCTCACCTGGAAACTGTGACTCAGAGGGAATTAGACAAAACCTGAGGGCGGGCAGGCATGGGGCCAGGTCTGCCATCCTCTCTCTTTCCTCCTCTCTAGTTCATACTATCTTTCCTCTCCAAATTGTTCATCATAAACTATGCTCCCAGGACCAGTAAAAACTAGTTCAGTTATTTGTGTGGTCTTAGTAATGCAGTGATGCAGAAAAATGCACCAATTCTTGGAAATTTGCCTAACAAACGTAAAATGCTTGGATGCATGTGCATTCAGTCTGTGGAACACAATTTGATGCTTGTGTGATTGCTGAGGACTTGGGTATAATGTTGTCCAGAGTGCCAGGAACAGACTTTGGGATTCAAACTCACTGCCTTGGGCAGGTCACTCAACATGTGGCTGTCCCATTGGAGGTGCAGGGTGAGCGGATGCATGTCCGTGCCCGTCCGTGCCTGACTCAGGAACAGTGACTGCTACCTGTTATCTTTGTATGTGTCTCTCCTGTGCACTTTGACCTCTGTGACCACAATGTGTGCGTGTGGGGCAGCTAAGATGGCCTGACGGTCACAGGCACTCTCTTCCCTCCTCCTCCTGTTATACCAGGTGTCTTGGACCCAGAAGGAGGAGTTATTGGAGGGTCTTCCTTGTTTGAGGTTAATTGAGATCTAGCTTTATAGATGGAGGTGTAAATATCATTATTAATAAGACAGTAATTTTTAGATTGATTTTTATTTAACATTAACTTACATCCTTCTGACCTAATGACAATGAGGACTTGCTCTGTGTCCCACTCAGTGCAGTTATCACGGCTCCTTTCTTGCCATATACAAATGACTTATTAATACAGGTTAGCAGTCATTTAGCTGGTGTAGATTATATCCAGATATATCAGAAGCTTATTCTTTTTTGTGACATTCTTTTAACCTATTCCTTCAAATGGATAGATAAGAAGTAAATATACCATCAAGTATAAAAATATGCAGAACTGTTTTATGATAGCAAAACAATATGAGTAATATCTCTAATATATCAGTGACTATGAAGGTGATTTCTTTAGGGGACTCAAAGGACAGCATGCACGTGCCTTATAGAAAGACCTGTAGTACCATCTTGTGTGGCTACAGATTCAGTGCTTCAGCTACAGTAGTTTAATTAAAGTGCTATTTTTATTTCTTTCTGATAGGCCAAGTTCAGTTTATTTTTTATTATATCATAGGATCTAATAAGTAACTGATTTTAGAATTCACTTATGTTTTCAGTATATCTGCACTTAGATGCAATCAGCAAGCATCTCATTGCATAATTCCTGCAGTTATATGAAACAGAAATGCTGAGTTCCAAGTTGCTGAGCACACAGAAGTCATCTGCTTATATTTAAATGACGCTATACAGTTTCTAATATTTAATGCTTTTTGCTCAATTTTTAAAAATATTTTTTTATTGATATCAGACAGGCAGGGAGAGCGAAAGAGAGATAGAAACATTGATGATGAGAGAATCATTGATTGGCTGCCTCCTGCATGCCCCCCACTGGAGATCAAGCCCGCAACCCAAGCATGAGCCCTGACCGGGAATTGAACCCTGGTCTCCTGGTTCACAGGTCTTTGCTCAACTACTGAGCCATGTCAACTACTGAGCCATGCTAGCCAGGCAGCCTTTTGCTCATGTTAGCCACTCAATTCTCAAAGTATTTTTCCTGATATAATACATTAAATTCTACACATCGTGTTGAAGTTTTTGTTAAACATACGCAGATATGCTTCTCGATGTGACTATTTAAATATCACCTCTGTTTTGAGAGAAAGGACCAATGAGGTGCAGAAATGAAAACACCCATGAAGCCCACAGGGAAAAGCTGCTGATAAAACTGCCCCATGTACACACCCGAGCCAGAGCCCTTGTAGCCAGGGTCTCCACAGCCTGGGATAATGGAATCGTTCGTGATACAACTTTTAGCCTAAGTACCGGCTTTTCTCTAACAGCTGCAACTCGTGGAGCCATCATAGCTACCCTATTAAAATAAGAAAAACATAAACAATATTACCATATAGGCTATTCAAATTTCAAACAATTATAACCACAAATATTTGCTAAATGTTTTGCTAAGTATAGAATAATGTGCAGTTTGACTTGTGTGGACTTAGTGTTATTACCAAACATTTGCTCTTTGCAAAAAGGAAAATCATCCTATATAATATAAACCCAGCAACTGAATGGTGGAACCACCAGAATGACCGGTCGACCAGTCGTTATGATGCTCACTAACCACCGGAGGGCATATGCTCAATGCAGGAGCTGCCCATTGTTGGTCAGTGTGGGAGCACCGCTCAGCTGACTGGGATGAGTAGTGCTCCTACAGCGGCTGATCCCTGCAGGCCACACCCCCCACCAGTGCACAAATCCCATGCACCAGGCCTCTAGTCTATCTATATATATAAAAGCCTAAGTGACTGTTAGACTGTTCAACTAGTAGCTATGGTGTGCACTGACCACTGGGGGCAGACGCTCAAAGCACAGGCATGGAAACATGGAACAGACTGATGAATCTCAGAGGGAAGGAGGGAGGGCAGGAAGAGATTAACCAAAGATCTTATATGCATACTAGAGACCTGGTGCACGGATTCGTGCACCAATGGGGTCCCTCAGCCTGGTCTGTGAGGATCGGGCCAAAACCGGCAGTCCGACATCCCCCGAGGGGTCTGGGCACTGGGCTTCTAGTAAGTATTATAATGATGACAATCACCCAGACCATCTCTGTGGGTTCCACAGGCCTTCAAGGCCTCTGAATACCCTAAGTCATTCATTTCTATCTCACCTACATATATTCCCAGTTTTTCCTAGAAAAGCGTGAATCATTTAAATATTTTTTCTTGTTTTAGGCAATTCCAGGCGACCCACAGAAGTGACAGCACTGTATTCTTTTGAAGGACAACAGCCAGGGGATTTGAGTTTTAAAGCTGGAGACAGAATCACAGTGACGTCAAAAACGGATTCGAATTTTGATTGGTGGGAAGGAAGCCTTCGAGGTCAGACTGGCATTTTTCCAGCCAACTATGTTACCATGAATTAAGCTTTATACTATTTTCTTCTTGGAGAATTATAAAAAAATAATTGTTTCCTCACTGGATACAGTTAAGCAATGTTGAGCATAAGTTTAAAAATTTGGCAAGAATAAGAAACAAAAGAAACCCAAATTGGAAAGGAAAAACATTTATCCTTTATGTAAAATAATGTATTTTTCCACCTATAAATAAATGATTAACATATATCTTTAAATGCTTTGTACTAATTTTATCGCATATACCATTTAATAGTTAAGATCCTCAATTTATATGGTCGCAGTTCTTTTGTGTTTATTTTCGAACATCACTAAATGTTTGATTTGGCAATGTATATGGTAACGGTTTCTTTTCAGGCATAAATACACATATTTTTGCAAAGTGACTAGAGAAAAGAAATCACCTTACACAGGCAAGTGGTAGTAATACTTAGAGTTGTAGGTATTAACTAGAATGTGAATCCTTAAAATTTATCTTTATAGCTGTAAAAATTGTATATAGAAATTTATAGTAGAAACACTATTACAAAGTTCAGCCACTATGCACTAAAAATATATCTATTAATTTTTATCTTTATAAGGTTATGTTTGTTCATTTCCAGCAGTACTAAAAGCAACTTATGTTGACATGGTTTAGTTGTCCCTAAATAAATGATTTTCAAATGCTAAACTAATGTCTTGATTTTTTTTTTTTCTTATTTTCTGTTTGTAAAGTAAGCATCGGTCCTGTGGTTGGTCTGCAGTTTAGCACCCACCTCCACGATTGGGCTGCCTGGCTTTTCTTTCAGCTTTATTAGCATTTAACTGACAGATAAAATTGGAAACTGTGTAAAGAGGATGACATGATAATTTGACACACACCTACATTGTGAAAGGACTCCCACTGAGTCAACACATCCACCATCTCACACATTTACCTTTGTTTAAAATATATATTTCAGATGCAGTTGGTTCTTTATAAAATTCCATTCAGTCATCTTATGTCTTCTGATTGGTAAATTTAGTCCATTTACATTTTTTAATATGTTTTCATTGATTTCAGAGAGAGGAAGGGAGAGGGAGAGATAGAGACCCCAATGATGACAGAGCATCGGCCATCAGCTGCTTCCTACGCCCCCTCCTGGGGAATGAGCCCCCTTTGCACCCTCTCAGTCCCTCTAACCCTCCCTAGGACTCCAGACTCTCAGCTCCAGCTCCGCCCTTGACAGCTGCTTGGGCACCTGATAGCATCTCCAGCCCAACTTGTCCAACACTCAGCTCGGGCGTTTCCCTCCTCCAATGCCCCCCGCCCCCCGTCCTCTTCAGCAAAAGTAAGTTCTGTTCACCCAGTTCCTTGGGCCACATCGTCATGTAGGACCCATTTCACACCCACGTCACACTCACCAGTGATTTCTATCAGCTTCAAATACTTACCAGGCACCACTGCCTCTGTCGCCACTGCCCCAAATCAGGGCACCATCAGCCCAGCCCTAGACGACTGTCACACCTCCAGTTTGGATTCCTTTCTTCAGCACAGTAGCCAAGACGGTCCCCTTAAGAGTAGTTCCTCCCACGCCACTTACCCTGCTGTGTGTTCTTCATGACTTTCATTACACACACACGTGGTGACTCTATAATGCAATTCTTAGGACAAGGAAGAAGGAGAAGACCCACATTTTCATCCCAGCAAACAAAGAGAAACTAGTATGTCCACCTTTTCAAGCGCTGCTCAATTTTTCTCTCCTTTTAACCCAAAGGTAATATCATCCTGAATTTGCCATTTATTACTTCTATCTAATTCTATATGTTTTTAGTGTATATTTGTATATTTTTTGAAGCAGTATGCGTTACTGTTTTTCATGCTTATAAAGCTTAAAAGATTTAAACTTTTAAATTTTACAAAAATGACATAGTGAATTCATTCATTCACAATAGAATTATCATAAACTATATGATGTATACATTCAAGAAATTAAAAGATGAGGTAGAGAATTTCAGCAGAAAGTTGACACTATAGGAGAGCACAAAATGGAAAATTTGGAATTGAAAAATAAAATAACTGAGAAAACAATACACAAATCTAACAGTAATTTAAACAAAAAGAGAGCCATTGGATTGAAGGTGGGTCAGAACATATATCCAGTCAGACGCAAGAGAGTTGAAAGTATTGGAGACACAGGAAAGACCTGCCCGTCTGCTCATTTTCCTGACCACGCTGAGGGGGTTACAGGATGTGATGGTGTTTTCCATGAGGCAGGACTAACTCCTTCTAGCTCCTTTCCCTGCAGGCTTCCCTGACTGCTCCCTGCTTACTTGACATGTGAACTTTAGCATCAGCCTGACTATCACCAAGGGGCTGGTGGGGAGACTATTTTTAGTGAGATCGTGTTAAATCCATATATTAACAGAAGACAATGTGCATCCTCACGTTGCTCAGGTGTCCGAAACAAAGCTAAGGTATGTCTTCTGTTTGCTCAAGTCGGACTTTTCATCTCGCCCGTCTGTGTCCGGCTCTCCTTGCTCTGAGAAGGTCTGCACTGGAGTGCATTGACCATCAGCACTTCCTCCTCCCGACTGGACCAGCAAATGTCCGCAGGAACTGAAACCCTTAATCATGTCTACGACTTCTGGAGGCGACCTTCCTTCGGCCCCAGAAGCTTCTCTCAGGGCCCAGAGGTGCAGACCAGCCCCTCAGAATCACAGTCCCCGAGACGTCAGTCCCTTCAGAAAACTCTGCCTCCTTAGGATTCTGGCTTCGGGGAAGCAAGAAAGAGTCACTTAGAATTGTTTAACCTTCTGGTTTTACATTTTCTGGTCCTTCAGTGGCCTACGCGGGTGTTTCCCACAACCAGTAACACCATGAGCCTCTAGCACAGCGGTTCTCAACCTGTGGGTCGCGACCCCTTTTGGGGGTTGAACGACCCTTTCACAGGGGTTGCCTAAGACCATCGGAAAACACATATATAATTACATATTGTTTTTGTGATTAATCACTATGCTTTAATTCTGTTCAGTTTGTAACAATAAAATACATCCTGCATATTGGATATTTACATTACGATTCATAACAGTAGCAACATTACAGTGATGAAGTAGCAACGAAAATAATTTTATGGTTGGGGGTCACCACAACATGAGGAACTGTATTCAAGGGTCGAGGCATTAGGAAGGTTGAGAACCACTGCTCTAGGTGGTTGATTAAAAGAATTACCGAGCCTTAACATACATCTTTTTTTTCTAGCTCACAACCTGTGTTTAATGTATAACAAAATAAATAGAAGTTAATTCTTAACTGGGGCTCTGTGGGTGTTTTGATTGGCTCGGGGAGGCAGGAGACGGGAGGACAGAGCCAACTCTTGCTGTCGGTTTCAGAGGCTGGAGAACTGGGCCAAGCAGGTCATCATCTCCGACAAGGGCCGAGCAGAGCCCCCTAAGAGCCCGGACTGCCTCTCGTCACCTGCACAGAGGCCTTGCAGCTCCCAGTTTGCAGAAGGAAGACGCCTGTGAGGTGCAGACAGGCACATGCAGGTCCATAAATATTCCCACAGCCGGTCTCACCGCCCCTCGCCACTGCGCTGCCCCTCCGCGCACCTTTACGGACCAGAGCATACACGTGCGTGGAGCTTCGACCACCACCTCACATCTGACCACGCACAAAAGCCAGCCAGGTATTCCCTCAGCAACAACTGCAGTGGGTCAGGTATCAGGTCAGGTTTGGGACCATGGCCTTCACTCTCCGCGTCTCCCCCAGAAGGAAGAGGCAATCTGCATGATAAGACCCCTGCCCCATCTCTTCCCCCAAAGAAAACAGGTACCTGCCCCAAATGGTCCTTTTTTCTTTCACTAAAACCCCTTGCCCACTGACTTCCCATGAGTCCCTCCCATTTGTGCAGCCCCTCCAGGGCCCTTCCAGCTGCTGGACGGGATGAAGCCAACGAGATGTTCACGCGTCCTCGTTACGTTTTGTTTGGAGGACCACCCAGGACTGGCATTCTCGGTGCCTGTTCCTGCAGATTAGACTCCCAGGGCTCACCTGTACGTTTTAAAATGCTTTCTTGGCTTTCATTTTCCTGCTTCCTGGTGTATTCTGCAGAGGGTCCCCGGTGCACTGGTTGGCATATTGCAGAGAGAGCCTGCCTTATTGCTTGTTGTTCATTGTATGTAAGGCTTTAGTGTAATTTTCCACCATGTGGTGTCCAACACCACACCAGGGCTGAGGTTGAGGAGGTCACCTCAAGAAGAGGAGGGACTGGTGGCAATAGGGCCCCCCCGACCCTGAGCCCGAGTGCCTCCAGCTCGGCAGGGCGGGCTCTCCTTCTCAGGAGGAGTCAGAAGGTTGGAAAGAGCCTGTGGGCATTGGAGGAGCCCAGACGCAGGATCAAGGTCAGCCTTGGGTGGAGAAGTGGGGGGCGGGGAGGGGGGCGGGAGTTGTTCCTCATCCTAATCCAGTGATGGCGAACCTTCTGAGCTCGGCGTGTCCGCATTTTGAAAAACTCTAACTTCACTCTGGGGCCGTGTCACATACAGGAATTTTTTATATTTGCCACCATAGCAAAACAAAGACATATTTTTGATATTTATTTTATATATTTAAATGCCATTTAAAGAAGAAATATCAACCAAAACAATGAGTTCGCGTGTCACCTCTGACATGTGTCCTAATGCTTAAGTGAGTGAGGGCCAAGGTTCGGGGGGCTGGGGAGGAGAGAACCTTAGCCAGACTGGCTAATGAGAGTTCCTTCCTTAGATCAGTGGAAACAAAGGAGTCCAGCTAATCATCGATGGGACAAAGAGTGGGAGTTTGGAGGGTCCCCTCTGTGGTTCAATAAAGAGCGGCCTGCAGAGACCTCCTTCCTGCAGCGGGTAGACGGGCAGGTAGACAGCATCCAGGAATCTTACCTGAGGGAGTCAGGAAGGTGGTCTCTGCAGGCCGCTCTTTATTGAACCACAGAGGGGAAATGTGCAACGTTCGCTGTTCTCTGGGATCCTGGGGTTGGGACAAAGGTCAGCAGTCCCAGAAGAAAGAATTTCTGTCCAGGACGGATTTCCTCCTGTGTCCAGATGTAATTTTTATGGTGTTCTCTGTGCTGCCGTTTTGTTGAATTCTTATTTCAGACCCTTACCAACCACAGCAGGATTGAGCCCATAATGAGTCTAACCGGCTACTGGGTGCTCAGTCTCCACAGGGCCAGGCACTGCTCACTGTAGAGGGGAAGGGCCTGGCCTGGCCAGTGTGGCTCAGTGGTTGAGCATCCACCTATGAACCAGGAGGTCATGGTTCGATTCCCGGTCAGGGCACATGCCCGTGTTGCGGGCTCCATCCCCAATGTGGGGTGTGTAGGAGGCAGCCCATCAATGACTCTTTCTCTCTCCCTCTCCCTTCCTCTCTGAAGTCAATAAAAATGTTTTAAAAATAATTTTAAATAGAGGGGAAGAGTGTCTGTCTTTGTGGGAGAACACTCTTCCTCGGGTCTAACCTGAGAACACCTCTCTGTTCTGTAGAACCCAGGACCCTCAGCAAATCCCCTGTATTCTCCTGGGACACAAAGGCTTAAGGTCTTTCATCACCTCATTTCTGGAATTACGTGATTGTGCCTGTGTATTGAAGTCAATCTTTTAAAACTAAATGTTTTATAGCATTGTAAAAGTCTTATAGTTAATAAACCCTTCAAATATCACTGAAAATCAAAAACCTGGGCCTCTCAGGCCTCGCCTAATTCCTGCAGCCCCTGGGAACAGCCCGGGCAGAGGCCGGGCAGGATTCAGGACGAGGAGGACATAACTCCTCCGGTCTTCACACAACCTGGGGAATATGTTACTTCTACTGAGCAAATGACAGTTCACTTTAATGATTTAAAAGAAGAGCTGTCTGTGGACGTGTGCTTCAGCAACGTTATTCTCTAGGTGTGGGCTGATGTGAATGGCTTCACAGTACCTCAGTGATGTATTAACCCGTCCACATTGCAATGACCTGACCTTGCAGCTGAGGAATCACCAGAGTTATCTCATGGGAAGGTCTCTTTTTCAGCATCTTTGTTATAATCTCCTAGGAGAATCTAGGAGAGAAGTTCCCACTAGTTTGGCAAAACCATGTGAGAATAAAGCAAGAGCAAACAGAGAGCTTTATTATGTTTATTTTTGACCTTTGGGGAAAATTAATTTCTACTTGAATTCTTTTTTAGCTGTTATTATTAATAAGACATAATATAAAATTTTGGACAAGAAAGTCTCTCACTACACAATCTCAGCACCCTAACATGCAAAATATTTTCCATTCCAGTCTCCAAATGTATACAAATTTTAATCAGCTTTCGTGAAATGCCCCTACCATTGTGTATCCTGAATTTTCTCTGAACAATACATCATAAACACTTTTTGTGTCATTATTTAGTTGTCATCATAATTTTAATGGTTGAGTAGCATTTCAAAGTATATTGATACTGATAAATAAAATAATATTGTAACATTATGGAAAAAACACAACCCTAAGATGTAGGCATTTAAAAAATTATATGTTGCTCTTGCTGGTGTAGCTCAGTGTTTGAGCATCATCCCATGAACTAGGAGGTCACAGGTTCAATTCCTAGTCAGGGCACATGCTCAGGTTCTGGGTTTGATCCCTGGTAGGGGACGTGCAGGAGGCAGCTGATCAATGATTCTCTCTCATCATTGATGTTTCTGTCTCTCCCTCTCCCTTCCTCTTTGAAATCAGTAAAAACAAGTTTTTAAAAAAGTTATGTATTATTACTTGCCTGACCAAACCAATAGCCATTTTTCTCTTTGTGCTTTATATACTTTGAAACTCATTAAATACATTAGAATAAAATCAGTTTATCTCATCTTTGAATCCTTAATTTTTAGTCAGTAGATATAAACTCTCCATTGCATGGATCATCTTGCTGGGCTTAGAATATTAAACAGATATTAAGCTCTCTCTCCCTGTTATTTTCTGTTCTCCAGCCGGGTCCCCTGCATTCCCACAGTTGAAAGTTTATTTCAAACTTTATTTTTATCATGTTCTTTGTTTCTTTTAGATAACATGCATATAATTGTGAAAATAAATTCAGATGAAGGCTGCTTTTTGGAGAGATGGGTGCATCACAGAATGACTTGGTCTGTGGAAGGAGGCATTCTTCCACAGTAAAATATTTGTGGGAATACAGTGATATGGTTATTTTAGAACTAGAGGACCGATGCACAAAAATTTGTGCACTCGGGGAGGTCCCTCAGCTCGGCCTATGCCCTCTTGCAGTCTGGGACCCCTCGGAGGATGTCCACCTGCTGGCTTAGGCTCGCTCCCGGCCACGGCAGGCAGGAAGCTTGGCTTCCTCCATCACCAGGGCAACCAAGCCTCCTGCTTGCTCCAACTCCATGGCTGCTCCCCACCATCTTGGTTGGGTTAATTTGCATATAGTCACTCTGATTGGCTGGTGGGCATGGCTTAAGGCATAGAGAAGGTGTGGCCAATTTGCATATTTGTCTTTTATTAGTGTAGATAATTAGAGAAACAAAATCCCCCTCCCCTTCTCCCCCTTCCCTCCCCCTACTCTCCTCTCCCCCTCCCTTCCCCCTCACCTCTCCCTCCCCTTCCCCTCCCTCTCCTCCCCATTCCCCTCCTGCCCCCTCCCCTCCATTCCTCCTGCTCAGCTTGAAGATGACAAGGATGAAGACCTGTACTATGATCCACTTCCATTTACCAAATAGTAAATAACCACGGTGTCCCAGTTAATAAACTTACCTAGTGTGCATGCGTGCATGAGTGCGTGCGTGTGAGCGAAAACCTACTAACTGTGCGGCAATGACTGGGTGAGACGTTTTGTGGCATCATCGTGGGCAGGACGTGTGGGAAGGGGACGGCTGCCTCCGCGGGATGCCGGATGCGGTGCTGGTTTCCTCCCACTGAGGGGTTGGCGTGTGCGATGCCATCGCCACGCAGTGCGCCCTCCTCCCTCCTCACTCCGCTCCATCCTCGCTCTGTCCTCATGCCTTTGGGGCCCCACGTGCCTCGCTGTGCGGTGACTGCCACACCAGGAACCGGGAGCCGCCACCGCGCAGGCCTCTTGCAGGCCCAGGCCCGGCCACCGGGCCGCGTGTGCCTCCCCGAGGCTGACCGAGGCCATGGCCTCGCTGCTGTTCCTCCTCAGTGACCATCACGCCCGTGACCACGTGGCTTCCTTCTCACATGCCTTTCGCTGCACTGTCCGGTTGCGGATACTGCGACCTGATGCAGGTGCAGACAGAACAGTCACCCATGAGCAGACGGTACACCTAGGGCGTCACCAGATGTGGGGCACAACAGTCCACGTGCTTTCTCTTCCTTGTGGTTTTCTTAATTACACTTTTCCCAGTTCACCTTCTTATAAAAAGAATTGGAGGATTAAATGAGAAAATGGCTTTGAAAGTACCTGGTTAACCTGGGCCCTGAAACACATGTAATATTTTTATATGATTTCAATTAAAGTGCAAACATTTTACGTGTTAAAGAAAAAACATTCATCGCCATTTTAAAGTAAGATAATTATAGGAGATTTAAAACTTGTGTCTTGTTGTTTTAAACTGAAGTCTTTCATCAGTTCCTTCTTTGTGTAACGTAAGTGACATCTGTCCATCTGGGACCCGTAGGAGCGTGGGAGGCATCTGACGGGATGAGCCCTCCAGCTCCTCACCTGCCCCCAGCCTGCGTCTGAAGGTCACCTGACCGTCACCACACAGGAGCGCCAGCTTTCACACGTGGAGCCAGCTGGGTCGGGGCATGGACCAGCTTGTCCAGACCAAGAAAAGGGAGAGAAAGCGCTCAAGACTGGCTTCTTTTTGTTTCAGATTTATGTCCAAGTCTGTCGCTTTCCCAGAAATACCATTTCTATGAGCCAACAGCCTACGCACGGCTCTTCAGGTGACCCTAAGCCCAGCGAGGAGGCCCCCCAGCGAGGAAGCAGTCTGCTTCCTCGGTTTCCCCTTCCACCTTCGCTGATGTAGTCCCACAGGAGCTTGGCCCAAAGACGGACAGCTTTGTTTTCTCTGCCATGATAATAAACACACAGTTATGAAATAACGTAAACGTGCATATAAAAACATCCAGGAAAGCCAACCACAACAGTGGCCCAGCCAAGCTCAGCAGATCAGCCACGACCCTGAGAATCCAAGTGTAGAACTCGGTCCCCAGAGGCGGGTTCAAGCAATGCTTAAACAAACACGCAAACCTTAAAAAAAAAACTTTATCCACAAAATTCAATTGCAATTTTGTGTTTTTTCTTTTGAAATAATTTTAGACTTACAGATAATTTGCAAAAATAATACATAGATTTCCCACACACCTTTCACCCTTGCTCTAATGTCACTCTTATGTAATCATACTATAATTTTCAAAACTGCTCGTTAAACCACAACTTTATTTGGATTTCATGTCTCTCCATCAATGTCCTCAATATGCGTTCTGATGCCACAATTAAATCCCAGGCCCAGGATCTAGGAGAAGGTCCCTGTGTGCTCAGCTGTGTCCTATTGGTCTTGCCCGCAGCTGACGGCCCTCGGTCTAGTGCATGTCATGTGAGACCCCCCTGGATGGTGCTGGCAGGTACTTTGCAGACTGTCCCTCAATATCTCATAGGGATGACATCACACTAACCATTTAGCTAAAGTGCCATCTACTGGGTTCTCCATCCTCAGGTCACTACTTTTTCCTGTGTAATCAATAATCGTCTTGCAGAGATACGCTGATGCTACATATAATCCTTTGACCATGAATTTTGCATCCACAGTGGATCTTGCCACCAAGAACTATTACTGTAGGGTTCGAATAAAAGTTTAATATTTTCCTGATTCTTTTTACATTTACTCTCTGTACTTCTGTGAGGAAGAGCTGCCTTCTCCCCACTTATTTATTGATTCAACTAGAGGCCTGGTGCACAAAAGTTTGTGCACTTGGGGGGTGGGGGAGAGGTCCCTCAGCCTGGCCTGCGCCCTCTCACAGTCTGGGACCCCTCGGGAGATGTCCTACTGACAGCTTAGGCCCGCTCACCACGGGGAGTGGGCCTAAGCTGCAGTCAGACATCCTTAGCGCTTCCGAGAAGGTGGGAGAGGCTCCCGCCACTGCCACTGCGCTCGCAGCCATCAGCCCTGCTTGTGGCTGAACGGAGCTCCCCCTGTGGGAGTACACTGACCACCAGGGGGCAGCTCCTAGGTTGAGCATCTGCCCCCTTGTGGTCAGTGCGTGTCATAGCGACTCGTCCCACCATTAGGGTCAATTTGCCCATTACCCTTTTATTATGTAGGATTATTTATATCAGGGTTAACTCATGTATGTTTATGTCATCTATATATATAAAAGCCTAAGTGACCGAACGACCCAATGACCGGTTGATCAGTTGCTATGATGTGCACTGACCACCAGGGGGCAGATGCTCAATGCAGGAGCTGCCCTCTGGTGGTCAGTGTGCTCCCACAGCGGGAGTGCTGCTCAGCTGACTGCAGGTGCCAGACACAGGGCTCACAGCTGGCTGCTGCAGCCCGGAGACCGCAGCAGAGTGGTAGCGCGCCTACCAAGCAGCAGCGGCAGGTGCAGCAGGGCCGGGATGAGCAGGAGTGGCAGGCGGCATTGGACTGCCAGTTTGGGTCTAATCCCTGTAGGCTACACCGAGGGACCCCACCAGTGCACGAATCTGTGCACCATGCCCCTAGTTTTATTATAAAATAGAATTTTTATTATTTATTTTGTTGACCAAATGATTCCAGCTCTGGGCATTGGGAGCTCTCTCAGGTGGGCCCCTTTCCACCTCTCCACACCCTTTGTGAGCACTTCCCTGGTTTCTGGCAACACATGTTCTCCAAGGTGCCCTGGTTCCTTCTTACTGGCATTTAGATGGCATCTCAATATCTCAGTGGTATTTAGGAACCAGATTGGGGGCTGGGTGAGCTCATAGCCTCTGGGGTGCTGTTGCTTCTGGGCCCTCCCAGCGGCTGGAGCAGAAATGTGTTTGTGGGCTCACCCACGCGCACACTTCCTGCGTCTGCCTACCTTTGTACTTACTTTTGAGACCATGAGTTCACGTTGCTGTCATTCTAATTGCTTTCTCTGATCATGGGAATCATGGACTTCCTTCTCTGAGGTGTGTTTTCTGTTTGTTCAACCCCCGTTGAACTCCAGTCTGGGTTTTTCTTCTTGTTCTATGTCACTTTTATGTTCTTTGATACTGTTTAAAATAATGTTTTTTTTGCAGGGTGGCTCTCCAAAGACTGGCGGTCAGTTTCGTGGAAAACTGCTCTTTGGAGGTGAGTGCTAACATCCCAGCCCCTCAGCTGTTTGTTTGAGCTGTAGCAGCACAGACGCTGTGCGCGTGGCCAGGTGTCAGACAGGTGCCCAATCCAGCTCCAGAGCATCTGAGTCAGACCCAGCCCACCTTCTCCTGCTGGCACCAGACATGTCTGTGGTGCCGCGTGCACTGTGATCTGTGCTGCATTTTGTTAGTGCTGCCTGGATGGCCCACGAGTCATGTCACCTCTGCAGCTTCACATCCGCACGGCACTGGAGGGGGAAATGCCAGGGAGAGAGTGCCAGGCGGGCCCAGTTTTCCCGGGTCCTAAGGAGAGAAATGTGTTTCATGAAGACGGTTTCAGATCTGCAGGACCCTGTGGGGCTTATCCAGGGTCTGTTGGTCCCAAGGGATCCCTTTCAACTCCATGGCTCCCATGTTGTGCTGGTTGCCACCAAGCCCTCAAGCAGCTGTCACGTGACCTTCCCTGGCTGTGTGGACGTGACCCTCTTGTTGGGGGTGCTCTTGTCCAGGGGTTTTCTGAGGCCTCCAGTGGTGGCCACAGCAGTGGTGCCGGGGGTAAGGCGGGATGAACGTAGGGTGGCATGAAAACACTCAGACCCTCGGTTGTTGGTTTTTGGTTTCCCCAGCGTTTACTAGTTTTCCTGAAGAAAAGCTTTTCAGCTTGTTGTGTACCTTTGGTCAGTGTTCAGCGTTCAGAAATGGTTAGTGGCTATTTTTCACAGTTTTTACAAGCTTTTTACATTTTTTTTTGGAGAGAGAATTGCTGAGCTCCTTACTTTGCCTTTCTGTTACTCACTAGCCATCACAATATTTTTCCTTTCCTTGCCCTAAAATAGATATTTCACTGAAGGCTGACTGTGAGTTAAGAGTCTGGAAATTCTTAAGTCATCATGTTTGCTTTACAAAACGATTCCTTTGCCACTTGTATTTATTCAACTCGGGAAACAGGTTGTGGGGCTGGGAGAAAACGCTGACTCGTATTCATCCCAGTTAAATGGGATCATGTTAGACTTGCTTTGCTCTAGTTTGTGAAGACATTTAGATACCGATCTGTCATTTTACATATTTGTAATCCCTGAAAAATTTGCTTAATCTGAGAATAGCATCATGAAAACCTTTATAGTGAAACTCAACATGCTAATGACAATTTTGAGTAGGAATAGGCCCAGAAAGGCCAATCTTCACTCTAATTTTCCACCACATTGACCTGTAACGTCACATACCTCAGACTGTGTGTTTCACAAGGCCCCCAATTTAGCTTCAGTGAAATTAAAGAAATGATTTGTTTGTTTGTTTGTTTTGGTTTTTTTAAATGGTTTTTTTTGTTTGTTGTTTTGTATATTTTTATTATTGATTTTTTTACAGAGAAGAAGGGACAGGGATAGAGAGTTAGAAACATCGATGAGAGAGAAACATCGATGAGCTGCCTCCTGCACATCTCCCTACTGGGTATGTGTCTGCAACCAAGGTACATGCCCTTGACCGGAATTGAACCTGGGACCCTTCAGTTCGCAGGCCGACGCTCTATCCACTGAGCCAAACCGGTTAGGGCAGTGGTCGGCAAACTGCGGCTGGGAAAACTGCGGCTCGCGAGCCACATGCGGCTCTTTGGCCCCTTGAGTGTGGCTTTTCCACAAAATACTGACTTCTGCGCATGGGCCACGACGTTTCAATCGCACTGTACGTGCGTGCCCGCACGTGGTATTTTGTGGTATTTTGTGGAAGAGCCACACTCAAGGGGCCAAAGAGCCGCATGTGGCTCGCGAGCCGCAGTTTGCCGACCACGGTGTTAGGGCAGCATGATGTTTTATTGATTGTACATAGAATTGTTTGATTAGTAGCTTAGAGAGAATTGAGCCCAACCCAGAGCTGACTGTCAGATCGATTATGGAATTCATTTCATGGAGTCTCTCTAAATTATTCTACTCGTGGACAGGTTCAGGGGGTGAGCCGTGACGAGCTGTCACTGCCCATTGCTCCCCTGACTGCAAGTCCCATGGGGCCCCTTAGAGGTCAGGAGATGCATGCCTGTGGGGGAAGGAGAGGGGGCAGGGAGGGCCCAGAGCAGGGTGGGTCCTCCTAGGAGAGAGAGCTCCTGCTGGGACATGGAGGGTCATGAGGGTGAGGGCTTTAAAGGCTGGGAGTTGGCGAGGTCTTAGGGAAGATCTCAATAGATAGTCATCATCTTTCCAGGTGTGCTTTTCAGGGTCACGGTCCCCACTGATGGGTCAGCACCAGGACAGGGCTTGTTAATCATTGGAGCTGGTTCTGGTCAGCAGCCTGGTTTTGCTGCTTCTCTGGGCCTGGCCCTGAAAGAGAACTGGGGCCTACATGTCCTCTCCAGAGAGGAAAGGTCCAAACCGCATGACCAACAACGTGCCAGAGGAGGAGAGGCCACCTTGGGGGCGAGGCCCGGCACCTGCTTTGCCCGTTGCTAGGCACCTGGCGACCTTATGCACCTGCAGTAAACTCCTTGGCCAGTTTGTTCGGCTCTGTCTCAGTTTCCCCATCCCACCTGCCAAGACCTTTCCCCGGCTTCTTACTGTCCTGCCTCATAGTGACTCCTCTTTCTGGGTCAAACACTGTTCCAGGCATTGCCCGGACAACACATCCAACCTAAGAAGTGGATATTATTGTTTTTTCTTTTCACCAGAAGAGAATTGAAGCGCAGAATCACACGTCTAAGCTCTGAAACCTGTGCCCGGGAAGGGGGCTTGCAGATCCTTCCCCAGATCTGCCGTTTCCAAACACGCCGTAAACTCAGGGCCTGGGAGCACGTTTCTCTCGGGGCCGGAGCCCTCTGCCCAGACAGCGTTTGGGCCACTTTATTGCAGTAGAAACATGTGAGGCCTTTGTCAGATCAAAATGCCAAAATAGAAGGTGTGTCTGTTTTCCTGTCACACCGCATTCAGAATCCATGACTCAGGACTGGCACGGGGCACAGCCCCAGGCAGCCAGCTCCCAGACCAGGGAGGGTTTGTTTTGCTGCAGCTGGCAGCCTGGCTGACCAGGGCCTGTAGGAATGCAATACCCCAAAAAAGGACCCTTGCATTTTGGAGAATTTTGTTTACATGACACTAAGCCCCAAATGACCTTAAATTCTAAATAAAAGTTCCGTGGGCAATTTGTATGAGAAGCCTGTTTTTAAGGGAAAATAAATTATATGACAGTTTCATTATATGTATTACAAACTAGACTAGTGAACATTTTAGTCAACATTTAAAAATACTTAATTAGGACCTTTCAGTACATGAAGCTTACATAACAAAATCTAGCAGGAATCTATAAAATCTAAACACACGTCCCAGAGAAAGGGTGGTGCCCTGGGAATGTCAGGCCTGGCTTTCAGGGCTCAGCTGTGGGACGTGACTAGTCTCTCCACGTGTCTCCCGTTTCCTCCACGAAGTCTCTGCTCACGGGAACTTCCACGACTCGCTGGGCGGTCTGCGTCCTCTGGCACTTGGCGAGTGGCATCTGCTTAGCACAAGGTGACAATAAAGACAAGGTCATGACACGTTCTCAGCACCAGTCCCAGGGCTGCGCAGTGTTAGCCCGGCGCTGCGCCCCTGCCGCCCTGGCAGGTCCTGATTCCAGCGCAATGGCACCCCCTCTTGTCGGGAACAAGAGCAATTCGGCCGCAGTGGCACCCCCAGCCACCCACGTGGGGACTGAGACAGCGGTGTTTATTCGAGGGGGTCACTGCACTTTCTGTAGTGGGGGTGCCTGTCCTTTGGGTAGAGTTTCCAGGTGGCGCGAATGAGAACACGTGTGAGCCTCATGGGCCGTGTGAACGCAGGTGCGGATGTCTGTCTGCGCAAGCATCAGGCCTCCATCTTTTCGGAAGACAGTTTGGCTCTCGTTGTTCTGAGGCTGCAGTAAAAGGCTCCAGTGGCGAGGCTGTGACGCAGGTGTGTCCTTTGGTGTCAGCATGTCTTCCACCTGCACACAGATATTTATAAATTGCTGGGGCAGGATGTGCTGGGAAGGACTCTCTGGCACTGTCTCCATCCACGGTGCATGTCCTCCGTGGTGCCCTTGTCCCAGAGGCTTGAGAACGGAAGAGAGAGTCAGGTCTGACGAGTACAGAAGTGCCTTGGTTCCAATGGAGTCAACATGGGTTAGAAGCATAGCCCAGGCTCCAAGTACCATGTTTGTTCTTTGCCTGGATGGCTTGTGCGTGTGCGTGCACAAGCTCATGTGTGCGCACATATATGTGCACACGAGCACACACATTTGTGGACATGGGTGTGTGCGTGCACCTGCACACATGTGTATACATGACTTTTGTACACGTGATGCTTGTGTGTCCACATATTTTTGCATGTGTGTGCATGCATGTGTGTGTGGCACATTTGCTTATTTTAGCATCCAGAAATCTGACAAGAGTCTTGCCTGCATTTTTTATGAGAGCATAAATTCATTTTAATTTCTTGTCATGGATATTTTGTGCAGCTATCTGGGTCATTCCTTCCGAGTGAGGGTTTAATTGCTTCACATCTGGGATATTTCAAGTTTATCCTTCTTGGAATCCATGTCGTGAATGGAAAGTACCGACTTCTGCGCATGGGCCACGAAGTTTCAATCGCACTGTACGTGTGCGCCCGCACGTGGTATTTTGTGGAAGAGCCACACTCAAGGGGCCAAAGAGCCGCATGTGGCTCGGGAGCCGCAGTTTGCCGACCACTGGTTTAGGGGCTTTCTGGGGTCATTTGATGGGAGTCGGTCAGTGTGCTGAAGATTTCCCCGAAATTAGAAGGCGGTGTCTTTGTCCAGTCGAGTTCCTTTCTCTAGAGAACATCTCTCCTCCCCTCTTTGGAAGGCCCAGGCTTGGTTGCTGCAGGGAGAGTTGAGGTGGGGAGTGAGGCTGATCCACGATGCGCTGTTGGTTCTCCAGGTACCTCGCTACCGCGTGTGCCCCAGGAGGCTCCACACTGGCGTCCTTAACTGTTGTGTTAGTTTCAGGTCACCTTTCACCTCCCGCTGGTCGCTGTCCCTGGTGACAGTCATACAAGCAAACCCCTTTCTCCCTAATGACCTATGATGTTATCTTTTCATGTAGTTATTGGTCATCTGTGGATCTTTTTTTAAAATATGTATTTTATTGTTTTTTTTTACAGAGAAGAAGGGAAAGGGACAGAGAGTTAGAAACATCGATGAGAGAGAAACATCGATCAGGTGTTTCCTGCACATCTACTGGGGATGTGCCCACAACCAAGGCACATGCCCTTCACCGGGATCGAACCTGGGGCCTTTTGGTCTGCAGGGTGACGCTCTATCCACCGAGCCAAACCAGTTAGGGCCATCTGTGGATCTTTGAACATCTTTGGTGAGGTATCTGTTCAGATCTTCTGCCCATTTTGAATTGGGTGTTTTCTTACCATCATTTTAAGAGTTCTGTGTATATTTTGGATACAAATTCTTTATCACATGTTCTGCAAATATTTTCTCCCAATCTGTGGCTTGCCATTTTATTTTTTAAATAGTATTTCCAGAATAGAAGTGTTTAATTGTAATTTTAGATTTAAATAAATCATAAAATCTTTAAGTTTGGAAAATATCCCAGTGTTAGAGCCCTCAACTATGAAAACTGAATTATAATTCTAAAGTGCTTGGGTTTTCATTCAGAAAAACATATTCTCTGGGTACTAAGAATGAGACATTTCATTTGTAGTCTTTATGTAGCAGGCGGTGTGATATTAGCATAATAGACACTATTGCAAATATCATGTGGCCTTTTCTTTTGTCTCAAAACCAAGATCAACCATGTGTAACTGGAACTCCATCCAGTACCTGCTGGGGTTTGTCAGCTTAAAACCCAAGGCAGGTCCAGGGGGAGGGGACGCACAGGGGAGGCAGCCTCTGTCCAGTCTCATTATCAGGAGGTTCTGTCTGTGAGGCGACTTGTGTTCCCTCCGACGTGCTCCCATGTGTGTGTCTTTACCCACTGGAGCCACAGATAAGTGTCCACACACCTTTCTTACGTGACTTCATGCCAAGCCTTTGCACAGCCACGTGCCCTGCAGGAAGGTCATTATTTTGTGCTTCTGAAAAGTCAAATACTCAATTGTATTATCAAGCATCCATTCTAGGCAGGAAAGTGGTGAAATCAGATTCAAACTAAAAGTTTGGTGTGTTGATGTGCAGCTGTTTTAGAATTTGACTGTAGTATTCAACACCACCAGTGACAGGTGGGGATCATACACGGAGAACGAATAATCGGTGTTTGTGAAATGGAAATGTCATCATCGCTTCTGGACACTCCAGTAAACAGGACTCCTAGGCAGCAAGGCCTGGGGGGGAACAGTCGCTTCCAAATTTCCTCTGCACTTACCATGAGGGGAAAGTTCCATATCCACACACAAATCAAGGTTTGATTTACTACTCGGACTCGCCAAAGGCCCACACAGCATGGAGAGCAGCCAGAGCATGAAGTGGGAAAAGCAGATTTATTTATTGTCTGGGGAATCTCTTCTGACCGGGATGGGTTCCCACCCTTGTGAGGCAGTAAATTATATACTGTGCTGCTTTAATGCAAAACAAGTTGTTTATTTCTGCATTGCAGTTTGATGATTTTTAGAGTATGGATTCCATTGGCTCTGGGCAGAAGAAAAGGGCTCAGTGGAAGAGGAGAGAGAAATGACAAAAACGGAGTGAAAGTGCTGACAAGCGAGACCCATCCCGGTGCTCTGAGCAGCAGGGCCTGGGGCTGAGCCTGGGCAAAGCAGGAGGACCAGCGGCTCCCAAATCCCAGGGGTGGAGAGCCTGACCCCCAACTCCTGGCATGGCCTCAGGGTGGCTGGGAAAGGTGTAAGGAGAAGCTGCTTACAAAGGAGGGAGCAAGGTTAGGGGCAGGGCCACACTCAGGTCAGGAGGGAGGAGGGGGAGGCAGAACAGGCAGGGAGAGTAGTCCTTCCTACGGCCAGCCTGTGGAAGCCAGAGCTGGGTGCCCTCTCTTGGCTTCCGGCTTCCTGCTTGGGCCTCCCCAGGTCACTCCCTGGGAATCAAGGATGATCACACAGTCTGGGGGCACAGAGTGTGTGTGTGTGTGTGTGTGTGTGTGTGTGTGTGTGTGTGTGTGTGGTGGGGGAGAGGGGCGGCCACCTGGCAGGTGCGGGGATATTCACACACCTCCTAACAGGCTCCCTGCTGGCCAGGCAGGGCTCAGTGTCCTGGTCCCACCAGCAGAGGGCGCCCTGCTGGCCAGTCGCTTACGCAGATTGTTGCCATAACAAACGCATCTGTGGGCTCCCATCAGCCTTCAGCCTTCTAGTTTATAACCCTTGATCAGTCTGGTTCAAATTCCCCCCACTTCTCAAAACCAAAGTTCTGAATGAAGGCAAATATGTTTGGTCACCCCTCTGGGCATAGGCCAGGCTGATCCCACCTCCTCGTCATCACCCTGGAGAGTGTTCTGGCGGAGATGCTGCATGTGGTCAGTGTGGCTCAGTCCTCCCCCATGAGGCCCTCATGGACCAGGCAGCTCCCGGGATGTTAGCCGCCTCAGCATAAACGTCATCGATTCCTACATTACCACCCACTGTCTTACATTCCAACTTTCTCTGTCCCTTCCAGCTCTGTGAGGCCCCATGGAGCAAGACACCATGTCCCACGTTGTCTGTGTCCCCAACCTAGACAGACTCCGGAGTCAGACACTCTGGAAAGGCGTCCCCACGCCCCGTTCCCCACAGCTGCTACCAGCCTCCAGGGAGCTTCCCAGCCCTCAGAGCTTAATGGAATAAGTACACTTCTGTCTTAGTGTTGTTGTGAAAGGCACACAGGTAATGAGGTGAAAGCACCTAGCACATGACTTGACACAGTAAATTTTCAGTGAATGGTTGCTATTGGTATAGGTGAAGAAATGAATGAAAGATTTAATAATTCCACCAAATCAAGATTATGAGGACCTTTTACAGGCAAGATTGAAATTTAAGTATCACTGATAATATAGTATCAAGATTTCTTTTTTTGAAAGTAGGTTTTTATTGACTTCAGAGAGAGGAAGGGGGAGAGAAAGAGAGAGAGAAACATCCATGAGAAATATCAGTCGGCTGCCTCCTGCGTGCTTCCTGCTGGGGAACCTGCAACCTGGCACCTGCCCTGAAGGGGAATGGCATCCTGACTTCCTGGTTCATGGGACAATGCTCAACCACTGAGCCACGGGCCGGGCTCAAGATTTCTTTTAAAATTTTTGCTACAAAATAACGTTTTGAACTTGGGAACCTACAGACAGACACACACATACACACACACACACAGTAAATGAAGCTGTCAAGGACTGTGGTGCAGTGAGAATTTCAAATATTGATTAATAAACTGCACTGTGTTACGTGCGATCCTTGGGCCTATCTACTCTGGGCAAAAATAGAACAATTTCCAGGAAGCCCACTAGATGTAGCTACTGAGTAAGCTTGCTGTGCAGTGAGTATAAACTGGTGTTTGTCTTTAAGGAAGATTTATCCTGCAATGATAGGAAAACTCCTGCTTTTGGACTTATTTTTGCAATAAACAGGACATAAAGAGCTTAATAACACTAGAAATAGAGCTGAGAAGGCTAATGTACATAACATCCAAGTTCTGATTATTATTCAGAAGAAGAATTCTATAAAACCAGAAAGCCATAAAGGAACAGATCGGTTTTTACTCAGCATCACCCAGAAGACCCAAGTTCACAGAGAAGCACAGAGTGTACCTTGCAGTTCAGAATTGACAACTTGCTCCTTCTGAAGCTTCAATACCCAGCTCAAATGTTTTTTTCAAAATCCTCCTACCCGTTTTTTCTTATTCCGCATCTACCTGCAAAAAATGCTTGCAAATTTGATCTGGCTGTGTGCCCAGGAAGAGAACATGACTTCAAGTAATTTAATGTCATCTGTTAAGTTTTTCTTAAGGATAGTGGAGTAGTTGAGAGTTCCCTGAAGTGGGACTGCCTAAGGGGGTTAAACTTCTCAGATTTCCTCTTCTTATCAATGTGGCCTTGAGCAAGTTACTGACCTGGTCTCCGCCTCGGTTTTCATTAACAGCAGCGGGCATTTTCCCAGTGTTTCACTTTTCCACTCACTCATTCTGTGAGGTCAGGGCCATTATCAGCCCTAACTTACTGTGCCCCTGGATTCTAGGCAGTGAAGGACAGAATGTGAGTGCTCAGTGCTTCTCATCACGGCTGTGCTGCCCGGGGATGGCTCTCCTCAGGGAGCCGCAGAAGGAAATGGAATCGCTCGCGTTGGGTGTGAAGCCAAGTGCCCAGCTCTGCCGTGAGCTTTCAGTGATCTGCTGCTGCTGCTGCTGATTGAGGCTTTGGTTTTAATCAAACATTTTAAAAACAAGAAGACCTTCTAGGAACCCAGAACTGGCTAAAATAGTTGAATTTTTAAAATGTTCACCATGAACTTATATTTTATCATAATAGACAACTGCGAATGCGCATGCTTCTCGGTCACAAGAATCTTTGTATGAAATCTTATTTTTGTCGTCATGCAGGAGCCTTAGGCCCACACAGCTCACCCTTGGTTTGGACCAGCTTCATCAGAATAGCTCCTCCTCTCCTGTTGCCCAATCCTGTGATGTCCCATTTTAGTCATGGTGCAAAACAGCAAGAAAGTTCCGGGATGTTCTTCAAAGGAAGCTGTCGATGTTGACACTTGATAAATTATATATTTCTGCTAAAAACAAAATGAGGGAGTTTAAATGTGTGCCGGGCTTCTTGCTCACAATGCAATCATGGATATTGCCCAACAGGGACGGAAGTCAGGTGCTCACAGAATGTGACTCACTCTAATGTCTTACTTCACTTCATATGAAAATTGCCTATTCTCCAAAAGAGATTTTTTTTTCTAAATTCAATAAACACTTCTCTTTACACTTTGCAGGGCCTGTGGTCCAACCCTTTTTATCCTGTGATCACTTACGTGGCCGGCCTCTCAGCATCTTTTCGGAGGCCGATTACTCTCCCTAGAATTGCCCCAAGTCCTGGGAAGCATCACAGCCCCAGGAAAGCAGTGTCTTCAGGGACGTGAGTGTAACTCCTACTGACTTTTTCCAAGAATTAAACCTGTGAAACTAAAGGCAGAAGGAGTCACTGTCCCTGCAGCAACTTTTATCAGAATTGGTAACAGCAATAAAATAGTCTTCTGGGCTAATGTAGCATTTCAGAACAATTTGCATTGAAGAGTTTATCAAAACTGTGAAATCTCTTTCTCTGAATTTAGCTCTTCTCACCCTAATGAGTGTTGAAACTGATATCCACTTGGCAGACATATACATGCTCAATGTACTTAATCATTTACCCGTTTTATTCATCTTCATTTTCCTGCAATAGTCTGTAACATGAGTGAGATTCTTAAATATTTGTGTAATTAAAAACATATATGCAGTGGACATGTGAGAGGCTGCAAACCTTAAGAAATATATTTAGTAACTTCAATCAAATCCTCAAAATATACCATGAGCTCTGACAGCCTCAGGCCTCAGTACTTTGCAGCTGTGAGGTAAATGTTTTTGGTTTGACATGTTAAAGAAACAACAGACCCAAAATGGAGTCACTTTTGTTAAGTCCCACCAAGAATAATAACTAAACTAATTGCAGTTCAGCTTCTCCCAGGAATGGAATTTTAAAGCAATGTTGAACTAATTCAAAGAGTCTGGAGGCTGTGCTAGAAATACATGTTAAAGATTTATTCAAGAGTCTTAGAGTTTGCGAACTGGGAACACAGCTGGGCAAAAACCTAGAAGTGTTCTGAAAAGATGGAAGAGTTAAGAGTTCTTACAGTTCAAAGTCCGTTCTTGAGAATAATCCTGCTTTCTCAGCTCTAGCCCTGGTCCAGGAGGCTCATCAGTCAGATGTCAGGGGGCTGATGATGGATGCCAGGGCATCTGGTCACATCCTCTAGTCGGGGAGATGGCTATCGAGTGGCCTCACATAGTCTGGATGCTAGTCCTGCAGGCTGAGCTGAGGTTATCTGGAGATCTGACCCAATTCCAGGTGTACATTTGGGCACTGATACAGGACCGGAAATCTCCAGAAGCTTAGTTTCCCAGGGTACGTACTACTAGGGTCGTTCCTTGTGTCTCCAACCTCATAATGTTAATAATTCCAGCAGCT
Organism: Myotis daubentonii; assembly: GCF_963259705.1. Taxonomy (NCBI): domain Eukaryota; kingdom Metazoa; phylum Chordata; class Mammalia; order Chiroptera; family Vespertilionidae; genus Myotis; species Myotis daubentonii. The sequence continues at coordinate 80,282,003 of NC_081851.1, forward strand.
TGGTTAAAGTGACTCTATTTTATGTACTCCACATCTTCACTCTTCTCTCACCAGTTAGGAATTTCCTGGTCAGCACTAGGAAGCTAATCTGTGTGATAAGACCCCTGACTTCCCCTAAGTGAAGGTCACATTGTCTGAAAAATTCACTCTTTTAACATCTTTGCCCCACTCCCTTTTTGCCTATAAGAAACTGCATCTTGTCCCACTCTTTGGAGTGACCTGGTTGTCAAATGGGAAGCTGTCTGACTCATGAAGCGTTTAGTAAAGCCAATTCGATCTTTAAGTTTACTTGGTTGAATTTTTTTTTTTAGCAGACTTCATATGAGTATTTAACCTACGTGTACAGGTGACAAGTGCCTTTAATTTGTATGTCTTTTCTCTAATTATACATATAAAAAGCCAGAGACTGTAACACTGTAACGACCAGAACAACTGGTCACTATGACACCAACTGAGGCCAGTGAACCGGCTGGATCAGGGGTGGGGATGGCTGGCCAACACCCCCCCCCCCCCCCATGGCCCTTCCCCCTGGCCAGCCCCGCCCCCGATCTGCCTGCCCCACCCAGATCAGCCCCCAGCCCTGCCCCCCAGCCGCCCCACCCCTAATCGTCCTCCCCACTCCAATAGGGACTGGGGCTGGCTGGCCAACCTCCTGCAGCCCCTCCCCCTGGCTGGCCCTGCCCCTGTTGGGCCCCCACTATTGGCCCACAGCCCCTCCCCCACAGGCCCCACACCTGACCACCCCCCCACCCCAATCAAGGGCAGGGGCAGCTGGTCAACCACCCATGGCCCCTCCCCCAAGCCGCTGGTCCCCAGTTGGCCCCCTCCACCCCATTTGGGGGCAGGGCCAGCCCACCCAGCCATCTCCTCCTGACAGACCCAGCCCCAATCCACCCCGATTGGGGCCAGGCCCACCAGACTCCACCAGTGCATGAATTCATGCACTGGGCCTCTAGTATCTATATAAATTCTAATTCTCACCATTAAGAGTTTTGTGTGAAGAACACTCATTTCCAGAACGAACTGGTTCTTTCTCCTCTGTTATCACATTTCTCCACATAAGTGAGGAGATATCTCAATGCAGCCCCCGGGCCAAAGCCGCTGGATTTCCCAGGGAAATTCATCATTTCTGAATTACTAAGAATATGTTTGGATTGTCTAACAATCCCTAGTTAGTAGGGATTGTTGGTACAAACACCCCTCCCTGAGAGAGCGGGTGGGATCATGTAGTCTTCTCAAGGCTATGAGGACTTTGTTTAAAAACACTCCTGACCATCCCGAGATAGTGTTTCATTTATATTTTCAACACTTAACTTCATGAAATAATTCGATTTTACACGTATTGGAAGTAAGTCAGGGAGTCAAGATTCTGTGAGTAAATGAAATATTTAACCACAGAGGAACTAACCATCAGGATAGGCCCAGGATGGCAAGTGGCCCACGAGAAGAGACGCCGTGCGTCACGACCAGGAGAGCGAGGTGGGACCGTGTGCCGTCCTGGAGAGCTGTCAGTGGAGAGAGATTCACAGGGGACGTCTCTGGAGTCATCACTTTCCAGCAGTGCCTCCCGTGCTGGAGTAACCTAGGGAGTATGTGCATACAGTAGACTCATGTCTACCTTATGAACCGAACAAGAACAACAAAACTCACAAAACTACTGGCCGACAAGCCAGGACACTGTCCCGGACTTCCCTTTTCTACTGAGTTGGCTCTGGAACTCTGAGCAAACTCTAAACTCGGGGCCTCCTTTTCTGGGTTTGCGACACGTGGTGGTGAGACAGTGCCACAGCCCGTCTCTGCAGACCTGAGAGTGAACACACCCCCCGGTTGCGAAAGTGTGGCTTTGGGAAGTACAGAGTTAGCGAAGGTGAGCTCACTTCCAGGCAGGGGAGAGTCTCCTGAGTCAGAGTTGTGAGTAACCTAAACCTGTGGTGTGTAAACAAAAACATGCACAAAAGCATAACACAATAGTCCCGAGCGTCTGAGACCACAGGTGGCTGTGCCATCACTCATTCACTGCCGGTTTCCCTGCCAATTTGTTAGAACATATTTTTCTGATTAAAGCTGTGTTCGATTATATGTCAGCTGCCAACCCATTTTAAAGTCAGCTTGTAAAGTTTTCAATTCCTAGAGCACATTTTTCCCCTGTAAGAATGCATAATACCTACAATTTGCAACCACAAGACCTATCATTTAAGATATTTACATTTATAAGACAGAAGGTATAATTCTTCATGAAAATACACCCCAGCGGGTCATTTTCTTTGAAAGGATTCCATTGGTCAGACAACATGTAACAATGTGGTTTCCGGACACTCAGGAAACGAAGTCAGCGCCAAGTCAACACGTTGAGGAACTTTAAGTCCAAACACTCAAGCATGTAAGGCAAGATATTTTTCACAAATGTGCCTGTGACTTCTCCAAATCCGGGGGTAATGGTCCACTCTGAGCTACTTTGACACTAGTTCTCCAACGCAGCCTCTGGAGCCATTTTCTCTCGAGCTCTCTGGCTTACTTTAAAATACAAACCAGCACCTGCCCTCATGTCACAAGGAGCTGCAACCCTCGGATCCCCAGGGAGGACATGGCATCTGGGCTTCCCATACTGCTCCCCTTAGACTTGTCGCCATCACCATCAATGGTGACAAACAAACCTCACGAATGTAGGATGTTAATCACAGAAGAACCTGGATACAGGGTATACAAATCTCTGTGCTATCTTCACAATTGTCTGTAAGTCTAAAACTACTCTAAAATGGAAATTTTATTGAAAGGGTGTCACAGACACTCGCTGACTACACTGTTTGTTTCAAAAGCACCTTTGGAGGTGACGTCACTGACTCCTGCAGCCTTGGCTGCCAAGGCTCAATCCCAGGGAGGGCTTCCCGGCGTGCCCGCCTCCAACCTCCCAGGGCTGGAGCACCCACTGCTGTGCCCCAGATCACGCTCCCCCCACCAACTGAGGCACAGGGTGAGCCCCAGACACCTGGGCCCTAGTCAGCAGGTTGTCACGGTCGTACCTGACACTGGTGCCACCACCACTGCCATGGCTACTGTGTCTCGGCCCCTGGAGCCCAGCAGTTCCACCCTCCTGAGCCCAGGACTCAGGCCTGTCCCACTCTGAGGGTCTGTGTGCCGGACCCTGCCAGGGGAGTCCTGGGGCTGGAACTTACCCTGTGGGGAAAGCAAAGCAGGAACCCCAGCAGCCTTTGCCATTGAGGACCCCAGCCGATGGCCTCCCAGACGATAGCAATGTGCCCACCAGGACTGCACCCCACTGAGCCTGCACCCTCACCCACAGCCGCTGGAGGGGGTAATGGCTCCCTCACCCGCACACAGGAGAAGACCTTCATTTCCAGGGACCATGAGGACTAGAGACCAGCGGTGACCTTTGTGATGAGTCTGACCTGCCCTGATGACGGACCCTCACCCCTGTGCATCGTGAAGTCCAGCCATACCCTCCTGAGAACATCTATGCCTTTGCCCACATAAAGTCAGACACACTCCACGTGTCACACCAGGAGGGCCAGGGAGTTCATGTGGCTCCATGAGATGCAGAAATAGGATTGCAGCCTGTGTGAGCCTGAAGCTTACACCGTTGTCCCAGGGACCCTAGCGAGTGGCGCTGTCCTCCTGAGAGAGGGAGGGAGGGAGGGAGGGGCATGCATCTGCTTGGTGAATATTCCATCTGAGTCGCCCCGTGAACAATGGAGAGCCCACCTTCCTGGGTGTGACAGCAGGACTTTTGGGTTCATAAGAGCTCGTTCCAGCTCTCACCAGTACAGAAACCCAGGATACAGTCTCATGTCAGCAGATGGGTCTCGAATGCCAAGCCCGAGGGACAAGGGGTGAGGCCTCTGCAAAATCAAACGTGGTTTGCGGGAGCCAGCGTTCACACCGTGCAGGTGAGGCATCTGATGTCATCTATCAAACCAAGTGTCTGCTAACAGGCAGTTAGCAGAGTGAGACAAAGTACACATACTTCAGACCTGTGGTTAGAAGGGAAACCCTGTGGGATTAGGGTTACACGGCTGAGCTCTCTCCCAGGGCAGCTGCCCCACAGTCTCCAAGAGCACAGCTGCCGTGTCCCCCAAAACTCTGGTGGATGAGGGCTGAGCCTCTGTGAGCCTCACAGCCCCCCCGCCCCTCCCAGAGCATCTGCGTCCTGCATGCTGACCTTGTTACACATGCATATGCATCTCTCTCTCTCTCTCTGCCCCCCCAGGGTTTAACGGGGAACTGTACTCCATACCAGAGCTCCCCTCTAGTACATTAGCAGCCTGGCTCTTCCCTTCCTCAGAGCAAAGTCTTTGGCTGAACCGAGTGAAATAAGGGCTCAGAATTCTACAGGCCTGGGTTTGGGCCCTGATTCACCACTTTAAAGCAACTCTGTGATTTCAGTTATAAAAACAAAAAACTCATGAAAATACCACTGTTATTTTTAGAGGACACATACTAAAAATAAATCAGTCAGGCCTGGGGAAAGCAGTCCAAATTTCACCTTATGATTGATCACCAGACTTTCAGTTGCACTGAAGACTAAGGCGTGCTTCCATTGCTTCCGGGGCCACGATTCTCTCTGCAAACTTATTCCCAGTGCACACCATGGTTTACCAAGCAATGTATTGGGGATTTCACTTTAGAATGGAAAGTAGCCTAACACATGTGCATGTTAGTGGTTACTGTAAAGTCAGGCCTTGTAAACATGTTTAAATTCTTCTCTTTCATAAAGCTGTAGGCTCTTGTCTCTGAGGATGTGGTATTTCCTTACAGTTGTTCATAGAGAAGGCTTCATCTACACGTGGGAAATAAACCGAAGAATTTATGTTTCCTTCTCTGTAATTAACAAAAGTATAAAATAACTCATTTGCTTCCTGAAGAAACTGTCATTATCACTGATAAAAGAGGGTTTGCCTTTTCTAAAGAATGGCAGATGTTAACGGCACTGAACAGCACAAGAACTTTCTAACTATTTTGGTATCAGATGAAGAATGTTAATTGCTGTTTTCTGGCTTAGGCTCCTCAGTCTATAAGATTTGATTGCAATTATATTTACATTTTTTGTTTGTTGTTCCTTCCTAATGAGTGGCCTTGGATTTCAGGGTCCTCCCCCAGGAGAACACCTCACCGTGTAACCTCAGCCCTGCTTCCTTCCCTGGCAACCTGTGTGCAATGGCTGAAGTCAACCAAGCTGTGGCTGCAAATGACCAATAAGCCGTGGCCCACTCTCCTGGAACCTCAATATCACACTTCACCTCACAACCTGCTACTGGGGACGTGTTCTGTTGACTTGGGTTTCCCACAGTCTCACTCTGGTGCCTCTCTCTGGCCTTGGCGACCTAACATGATTTGGCTTGATCTTTCCGATGACTGTCCATTTGGCCGTGACCTGTCTGCTACCTCGAACTCATGAACTTCACCTCCAGCCTTAACAGTATCTCTGCTCCCACCTCCCAGGCACCCCCCGCCCCCGGAGCATCCAAGCCCTCAAGGCTCAACGGGAACATTTTCCTCTGCCTCCTCGCTGAGCAATCTTTCTTGCCTCAAGTCATAACTTCAAGTTGAACTTTAGTTCCTCAGTGCTTGGCATGCCTTCTACCACTCTGATCAATACCTCTTTGTATTTGAAGAGCATATTTTATATGCTCTTTATATTTTGCAATACGCTTCCATGTGTCTCTGTAAGGTAGGCATTCAGTGGTTTATATCTGTTCTGAAGACAGAACCAAAATCCCAAGAAGTTAAATGATTTCTTCAAAGGCGAAGATAAAGGAATAGACATAATGACCTAATTTTTTACATCAGAAGAAAGGGTCATGCGCTGGCCCGTTTGGCTCGGTGGATAGAGTGTCTGCCTGTGGACTGAAGGGTCCCAGGTTCGATTCCGGTCGGGGGCATGTGCCTTGGTTGCGGGCACATCCCCAGTGGGGGGTGTGCAGGAGGCAGCTGGTCGATGTTTCTGACTCTCTGTCCCTCTCCCTTCCTCTCTGTGAAAAATCAATAAAATATATTTAAAAAAAGAAAAAGAAAGGGTCAGAGGAGAGAGAAGATGCTGTTCTGTGGTTTTGGTGAGAGAGGAAGGACCCGTAGCCAAGGGGAGTGGGGAACCTTTAGACAAGGGGAAAGGCCCACCAGGAGATTCTCCCAAGAGCTTCTGGAGGAACACAGTCCTGGAGACTCGTTGTAGATCTCTGACCTCCAGAACTAAGGTGATACATTTGCGCTAAGTCCCATTTGTGGAAATTTGTCACAGCAACAATCAGAGACTGACACAGCTGTGTGTCCATATTTCCTGGTGTTTGTAATATAAGCTGTGAACTCGGTGGCATTGCTGGGGGCTTGTCCCTGGAAGTCCCCACCAGCCTTGTGGAGTTTCTATGTGCTTACAGACGTTATATTTATTCATAATCTTCATATACATATACAGGCGATATATAACCTCTCTGGATCTATGTTAATAGAAAGAAAATAGGATGCATGCATATATTCTATCTTTCTATTAACATTAGAATTATAATGGGAACATTAAAAAAATAACGCTGCCATCCACACTCTGCGGTCCTTGGGGAAAAGGGCCGGCAGAGCAAAGAGGGGGCGGCAGACATAGGGCTCAGTCTCAGCTCCTATCTGCTGACGGTCTGTTGGCCAAGGTGAGTCCATGACCTGTGAGACTGAAGGGGTAAGAGGATCACCTGCCCTTGACCCAAGGAAATGGGAGTCACTGGGAAGGTGTGGGAACAGCGGAAGGGTGGGAACGGTGAGACTGTGGGAGTGTGCCGCAGGTGCACCTTGCCCCCAGTGCACACTTGTTGTTTTCCTGGAAGTTTAGGTGGTGGATGGAGAAGGCTCCATGGGCATCACTCTGTCCTCACCTGACTGTAGACTGGGATACAGTTCTAATAACTGACGTGGCTCTTTCACAACCCGTGGAAGCAGGTGCCCCGTCACCGACCCCTGAGGGCATTTCCGGACCCTAACAAATGGAGTTCTGAGGATGAAAACTAGTACCCGTCTGCTCACCTGGAATATTAAATGGGTTCGTTTAACAAATTTCCGAGAGGCTTCCCTGAAGCTACTGCAGAGGAGAAGCATATTGTGGACGGAGGCCCTGGAAAAGGTGCCACACCCTCCAGGCCTCAGCTGAGCAGAGGCTACGGGGGGAAGGGAAGGAGTCATCCCAGGCAGGAAAGGGCTGTATGAGACTCTCACATGCTCCCTCACACTCCCCACGAGACACTGAGGTAATTCTCGGTCCCAATGCAATATCATTGGGCCAATGACTGGCAGGTGACAGAGCCAGGCTTTGACCCCAGACCTCTTGGCTTTCCCACCAGAGCTGGGTCATCATCAGAACCTGCTGTGTGGGCCAGAACCTGGGCAAACACGTTCATGCTCCATGCCCCATCATTGTCTAGGTCTTTGAGGAAAAAAAACTATCTCAAAATCAATAAACATCCTCTTAAAGTACAAAATAAATTATTAAACTTTGCAATTTCCTCTAAAAGTATATCTTTGCACAGGTAATTTATTACTTGCCTTCCTGTTTAATTAGTATCCAGTTCTTAGTAACCGGTTTTGGGAGCTTCCTTGTCCTTTGATTCGGGGGTGAAGTGATGTCCCTTGCGTGTGACACTCTTAGATACCCACTGTACCACACGTCAATCACTGTCTTTCCCAGTAGCCCTTCGTGTCTTGGCGCAGCCATGGACAAGATAATCCTGTTTCTTCAGGTTCCATAAATCTCACCTGCCCTCTCAGAACAAGTCCAGGTAGCACATGAAATGCCAGTAGATGATGTGAAACCACATTCATTGAAGATAAACGCTGGCACAAAGCCCCTAAAACTTTATAGAGAATTATAAGTCATAAACACCTGCCTGCAGTTTGACACCAATGTTTCCTTTCCTTCGGGTTAAAACGTCAGCATTTGAAGTATTATAAGCTCAAGGTTAAGGGCTCTGGGCTCTGGTTAAGGAGAACAATTGTATCACTTGGTCATGTGACTAGCTTCCCTATAACATTCCTGAGGAATCTTGTGTCCGGCCTTGCTCCCACCTGGACTAGGCCAGCATTTCCCCGCCTACCCCTCTCAGCCCAAGCACCCGAGGCCTCCCACCCAGCAACATGGCCTGTTGGCTCCAGGAACCTTGACTCAGCGCCCCTTGAACCAGGAGGGCTCTACTCACTTTCTTGTTTTCTGAAGTTCCAAGCTGCCGTAGAATGGTTATAGGAAAGAGAATGAAAACCTGGTGAGTGAAGGTGAGGCCTGAACAGAGAGGAAACTTGGAAGGCAGTTATCAAGTGAAACACTTTCTCATTGTTATGAAGATGGTGTTTATAAAGAGATATTGATCTGTTTTTCCAAAACTTTATGGAAATCAGAAAGAGGAAATAGGCTTGCATTAAAACAGGTTTAGGAGGCTGAAGAAAATGCTGATCTTCCAATAACTAGTATGGGCTACAATGGTGTCTCCCACTGTGGAGATATGTGGAAAATATAGCCCCCGACATAGAGAATTTAACAAACGTGTCTTTTTACAGTTGTGAGTGCACGAATAGCTTGTTCTTGCGCTACGATTTTTTTATATATAGATTTTATTGATTTTTTTTTTTTTTTTTTTTTTTTTTACAGAGAGGAAGAGAGGGATAGAGAGTTAGAAACATTGATGAGAGAGAAACATCGATCAGCTGCCTCCTGCACATCTCCCACTGGGGATGTGCCCGAAACCCAGGTACATGCCCTTGACCGGAATCGAACCTGGGACCCTTCAGTCTGCAGGCCAACGCTCTATCCACTGAGCCACACCGGTTTCGGCGCGCTACAATTTCGTTGTATTCTTTTCCACGTGAACAACTGTAAAGCTGTGCTTGCCCACCGGTATCTACATCTCCTTTCCTTGACCTGAAGGACCACCGCCATCTTTCCTGTGAGCTCCAATGAGTGGAGGTGGCTATTTGGCTCTCAGGAGACTGGCTTCTTGTACTTTATCCCTGACTATGGGGTTTGGCCTTACAGGGACTAAGGTCTCAAGGCCCCTGTGGCAGAAACCTGCGGCTGTTTGATCGTCGGTGGTGGGGGGCTGGGGGGGCTTCCTTGAATGAGCCAAACCTGGTTCTCACCACCTTTGGTGCCCGCAGGCTCTCAGATGCTTTCAGAAACAACCAGGAGGAGCAGCAGCCACAGCCGGGAGAGGCCTGCCCCTCAGGAGCTGGCTTGAACACAAGAGAGAAGGTAGGCATTGCATGCCGTCAGATATTTCTAGTTCTATGTCCAGCTTTTGGAAATAATGGAATTTTGGAAATATTTTCTCTTACGCATTTGGCATTCCTGGGCTGATCCACTTGTCTTGTGAGCCCGTGGTTTCCTGTTGCCTTGGTTACAGTAAAAACAGCAGCTTTTCCGGCTATTTGGTCAGGTTTCATCCAAGTCCACGGACCTCGCCCTCTGAGTCCTGCTCAAGTCTGGGTCAGGGTCACGGCCGGCCAGTAACGGCGCTGGACCTGACCCAGGTCCCTGTGGGTCCTGGGTTCTTTCCGCCCAACACAGACAGACTGAGCCTCTCCTACACACGTTCTCTTTCCTTTATGTCCATTTCTGTTCTGAAAATAAAGATCTGTGCGCAGGTACAGATTTAGGAAACTACAGTCAAGTTTGCAAACACCCTGAGGTCAACCTTAACAGTTCAAAGGACGTGAGACACCTGCCCTTTCCTCCCCCACCTCGGAGGTGCTGGCCTCCAGCGCTGACCCACGGCCCTCTGGAGGGAAGGGGGAGCCGGGACCTGGCAGCCAAGCCCTCCCAGCCCCAGGAGCACAGAGGGCTGGAGGCGTGGAGGGGCGGGGCGGAGCGGGCGGAAGGTGCGGGCCTGGAGGTGTGGGAGGGAGGCAAGGGCTGGGCGGAGCGGGCGGAAGGTGAGCGGGCGGGACAGGTGCTGCGCCTCTACCAGGGGTAGGAAGACGGCAGGGTCGGCAACGAACGAGAAGCCGCGGGCAGGCCCTGGAGCGACTCCATCGGCCGGGCTCACTGTCGGCAGGGTCTGGACCTGGGCGGCAGGTACGGACGCCAGCCCCCGCCCTGCTCGGACTTCGGAATCGATCCCTGACCGACGCGCCGCAGCCCGTCTCTCTCCGCGGACGGGAGCCCGGCGGCGGTGTCGGCAGGATGCGTGCGCTGCCCGGCCCGGACGCACCCCAGATGGAGCAGCTGCTGCCCGGGCACCCGGACGCGGCGCGGCCAGCGCTCAGGAGCGCGGTGGAGAGGCTGGCGGCCGACCGCGCTAAGTACGTGCGGGCTCTGCCGGGGACGGCTTGGGGCCCGGCCTCCGAGGGCAGCAGCCCCGGGGCGGGCGGAGGACAGGCGGTCGACCCGCGCCCCCCGGCCCGCGCCCCCGGCGCTGTGGCGCGCAGGGCGATACCGCGGAGGCCACTGAGGCCGGACTCGCTGGTCATCTACCGGCAGAAGTGCGAGTTCGCGCGCGGGCCGGGCGCCGACGGCCTCCGGGACAGCCTGGCGAGGAAGCGCCTCCCGGGGCCGGGTAAGGACAGGACGCCGACGCCCCCCGAGACGTCCCCGGCGGGAGAGAAGGGCAGGGCCGCGGGCGCGGAGGTGACGCCAACGAAGCCGGGCCCCGCCGCGGCTCCCGTGCGTCCCGCGCGTCCCAGCACCCCGGCCGCTCCCCCAACGACGCTCCCCGCGCGCCCCAGCACCCCGGCCGCTCCCCCGACAACGCTCCCCGCGCGCCCCAGCGTCCCGACGACGCCCCCCGAGCGCCCCAGCGTCCCGGTCGCTCCCCTGATGCCCCCCGCGCGCCCCAGCGTCCCGGCCTCTCCCCCGACGCTCCCCGCGCGCCCCAGCGTCCCGGTCGCGTCCCCGACGCCCCCCGCGCGCCCCAGCGTCCCGGCCGCTCCCCCGACAACGCTCCCCGCGCGCCCCAGCGTCCCGACGACGCCCCCCGAGCGCCCCAGCGTCCCGGTCGCTCCCCCGACGCCGCCCTCGTGCCCCAGCGTCCGGGCCGCATCAGGGACCCGCGAGCTGCAGGCGGCCAGGCGCCGGGGTCTGCAGCGCTCGCAGTCCGACCTCAGCTCCCGCTACTCCAAGTCCGCTGCCGAGTTCGACACCTTCTTCCAGTTCTGTGGGCTGGAGCCCGAGGTGGTGGAGGCCCTCGGGCGGGAGAACTTCTCCGCGGGCTCGGACCAGGGCACCCTCAGAGTCCGCAGCGTGAGCGTCGCCACCTCCGAGGGTGGCTTCTCGCGGCGCAGCTGCGGTGACGAGGGGCTGCAGGAGGAGGAGCTGACGGAGCAGGCGCCCAGCGCCCCCTCGGTCGTGGAGAGGAACGCGCGCATCATCAAGTGGCTGTACACCTGCAGGAAGGCCACGGAGACGCCAGCGCCACGGTGGCAGGGCCCGCGTGACCACCGCGCTGAGGCCGGGACCCACGGGTGAGCCACCACGGGGTGTCCGTGGGCGTCTGCGAGGGCTGTGTGGGTGGCAGAGCTGCATGAAGCGGGTGGGCAGGCCTCTGAAGTGGGAAGGGACCCGGAGAGTGAGACGCAGAGTCTGGGGCGAGACAACCCAGGTTCCCTCGGTCCCAGGCCCTTTCCTCTGACAGCCTGGAACCTGATTCTGTCCGTAGCACCAGCGGTTGGCTCATTTCTATGGGAAGAGAAAACACTCGGACTAAAGCGCTGCCGAGCGCAGCTGTACACCTGCTGTTATGATGTCTGCCATGGAAATAGCCCGAAGCCCTGGTTCCCGCGTGACTTGGGGCGACCTGGGGTTATATCAGAGCTGACTGTCCCTGGAGGGCGGGCCTCACCCAGCCTGGAGGCCTTAATCAGCGACGCTGGGAGGAGGCCCTACCGGGCCTTGTGGCAGTTAGGCGTTCATTTCGTAACAGATCTCTCTTTGGCCAGATATGTTTCACATTGTTTGAGAGCTTTGTCCCTGGGGCAGCTCAGTGTACAAGGAGCTTTGGTTGGTGAACTGGGCGCTGGACTAGGTTATCTCTGTGCCTTTGAGCTCTGCGTGGCTCCAACTCTGTAGCTCATGTGCCTCTGAGGGCCATACCGGAGGTTGCTTCTTGCCCTATGACAGCGGCCCATGAGTGATCACAGTTCTCCGCTGAGGAGCTAAGGAGTGCTGGCCCCCACCGTCACCTGTACCCCCTTCCTGGCACTTGTGGGGCATTTCCAGGGACAGAGAAGGGAGAGGAGGCTGCACTTTTTCAGGGTTCTCTTATGAGAACCAAGAATTTAAAGATTACAGTATCTTTTCTTCTCTATCCTTCAATGACAACTTGGTATAATTTTTAAAATCATGTGATGGAAGTATTTTGTCTGCCCTCGACATAAACTAATTAAAGACACAGTGTCAGTGTTTAGGCTGTTGGGGGAGGCGCCACAGACTTGTGTGTCACAGCTCACCTGTGTGTGAGAATGGAAGCGACACCTGGTAAGGCCCCTGAGGGGCCATGGTCCTAGTTCAGGTGTGAAAGTTAACAAGGAGAGAGGAGGTCATTGTCTGTTTTGGACCTGGAGGGATCATGACCTAAGTTCCTTCTTATAATTTATTGAAGATTAATTGCCACTAGCATAAGCCCCCAGTGGATGTAAATGGGTAGTCAACATTTAAGTACAGAAAGGATTTACTTGTGTTTTTCATAGATTCTCTTCTTGGCAATGAGATGAGATGCAGGCACTGTGGGTATCTTGGTGTGGAGGGTACAAGTTTTAGGGGCTCAGGTGGTCCCAGAGGGATATGGTCAGGTGCACAGAGCCCTGACCTGGGGTCTGGGAGGCCTGTCTTCTGTCAGTCACCACCCTGCACTTAGGGCATCCATTGTCCATAAAAGGAAGGAAGAGGGAGGGTCTCCGACTCTGCACGTTGTGATCTGTATAGTCAGGTATCTGTGTATCCGGGTTTCTTGATTGGAACCCAGAAAAGGAAAAGAAAGCAGCACTACCTATTGGAAATGTAACATGTACGTTTATAAGTAGGTCCCTCCTGTGCTTTAGGCACAGATGGCAGGTAGACTGGAGGGTAAATGTGCTGAGAACAAGCAATGCACAGACAAACCCAAACAAAACTCAACAACAGGAACATAAAAGACTCAGCTCTGGTCCCTCCAAACCCAGACCCACCCAGGCCCAGGGCTCCAACGTCAAAGCAGCATCCTGAGCAGAATTGGGGTGCAGCCCATGAAGGAACCTTCCCAAGGCCCTGAGGTTAGGGTTGAGCCTAGGAAAGTGTAAGAAGTGTGGTCAGCCTGACATGGGAGCCGTTGATGTCAAGGCAGAGAGAACAGACAGGAACTGCGGAGAGTGAAGCTATGCAGAACAGAGGTTCATGGGGTCGGCCTCTGCCTCTCTCTCGATCCTGGGGGGAGCTGGGGGCAGGCAGTGTCCCCTCCCGTCTGAGCAGAGAAAGGGAGAGTCACCGAGCCAGCCCAACTTTCTCTGCCTCAGCAGCCACCAGCACTGCATATATTTGCTTCACACGTTTACTCCCCTGGACCCAGAACAGGGCTGGAGTCCTGGGAACTTTACCCCAGGAGAGCCACGTCTGGCTAGTTGGAGGGTTGGGTGCAGGAAATGAGTGTCTGGCTGTCCAGCTCCTTGGGACTGAGGCGACATCGGCTTCTGGTCACAGCCCCCTGGTTGGACCAATGTGGACTCGGGTGAAGGTCCAGTGGAGAGAGCTGAGCACAGAGCAGCCTCCACCCCTTTCTCGGCTGAGGGTCCTCTGGCAGCCGACCTGTCCTCATGGGGTTACTTGTTTGAGACTAATTCCATCACTTCTGGAAGCTGTGGGAGCAGGAATGCAAGCTGAAATTTTTCTCTAGTTTATCAGCACATTTGTGTTGGAATTCATACAAATTTATTACAGGATTTCATGAAAAATTCAGAAAATCAGTTGGTTTGCTTTCTAACTGAAAATAAAAACAAATATATTTTACATGGAGGTTTTTGTCCCATTGGTAGGTAGAGGTATTATTAGCAATTAAAATTAAAATATACTATCCAGATTAAAGAACAAATTCATAAGGTTATTACCCCCATGGAGTAAAAATGTTTACTTGTCAAAATGGAGAGTTCAGAGCTGGGGAATGACTCAGAACTTGCAGTGACCCCATGGGGATCGTGAGCAACAGGCAGCTACACGTGGGTGATTTTGTGTTCTATTTCCCAGCGTATAATTCATGAGAATTGCTTCTCTGTCTGCGGGCGTTTAGTCATCTTCCTGTCCTTCAAGTTGCTGCAAAGGCAGGGCTGCCGAAATTTCAGTCTCTCTGCTGTGTGGCTTTGGATATATGTTACTGGTTTTAATATTGTTATAAGAGAATGGTAACTTGTCCTTTGGGATAAACATTGTTTAATTTTAAGGCAAAATCTCAGGTATTCCCCAGCTCTCTTCTCATCATTCTTCAGTAAAAAAGGAAAGCTGTGGGCCCCTGGGCACTGGTGGGGCAGAGCTGGTCTCACATTGTACAGATGCCCTGGGGGAGCAAACACACACACTCCTGCCTCCTGCTCCTTTCTCTGCTGACCCACCACGGGGTGGGACCCTAGCTGGGTCCCTCGCTGAGCATTTTACGTGAACAGCATTGAGTAGCCATGAGGCACCCCTTCCTGTCTCAGCTCAGCCCTGGGCCTTTTTAGGGAGATTTGTTTGGAAAGGGTGGGGTTTGTTTGCCTGCAGGTATGTATCTGGGCTGCCTGCCTTGCTTTCTGTTCTGTCCTTCAACTCTGTGATGGTACATACTGGCTTTACCAACATTCAGACATTTCCTTTACTGCCTGTGAACAGTTGGAGGGAAACTGATTTCAAAAATCCAGGAAAAGGCTACAAGAAGACAGATATTTATCTGACAGAGAGAGACCAGATGGCTCTTTACTAAGGCTGCCAACTTCATTTCAAAATTTAAAATGCAAAAAGGAAATGTATGAATTTTTCAATTAAATGTATTGGGGTGACATTGGTCAATAGGATCACATAGGTCTCAGGTATGCATTTCTATGGTACAAGATAATGCAGCAAATATCACAGAACCAAGGTCTGCGGGGAGCCTGGGGAGTATAATGTGTGGCCCTGCGGCCTCAGCCTGGACTGGAGTTGATTGACAGCTTTCATTACTCCTCAGTGGGGAGCCTTCCCAACAGTGGGGCTCCTTGAAATCTGTCCTGGGTGATTGGAGGCCCCAGGGCCATACTCACTGCCAGGTCTGGTCCAGTGCACCCAAGTGACCACACGGTTGTTTTTTCCAGGAATAAAGAGCTCCACTGAAGAAGCTGATGGAACTCCCTAAGGTTGGAGATGCAGCGGAGAAGTTGGGGCCGTGGAACTTAGAAATCCAGAATCAGCCGAGTGACGCACCGTAGCCCCTAGAGATGCTTCCTTGTTTCAGGTGGACCCACCCTGGCCTCCAGAGGAAGTATTTTCAGGGCGTCTTTTTGACTGGTTTGCTAAGAGGCACTGTGATGCTTTTTAATAATGTCTACATTAATTTATAAAGGCAAAGGCGTGAAAACCAAGGATGCCATGGTATCAACTGCTTTCAGTCCTCGGAATCAGAGTTCTGGAACCCCAAGACGGTGTTCTCTATCCCTGGGGCTCGCACCTGCATGCACACTTCTCCGCATCACGCACTGTGCACCCGGCACTGGTGGCTGCTTTAATGATTCAGCACGTTTCCAGTCACTGGAGGGCTCCTCTGTTACTCCACTTACGCCAGTCCCCCTGGGCGGCAAACAAGCGCAAATACCATGAAAAGATAAGTGGGAGCTGAAATCCTGCTGAAGTCCTTTTCTTGTACGGGGACCATTTTTGGAGAGGCAGGTCCTGTCATCAGCGTTCCGGCTCCCACCTGTGTGGAATCTCCAGGAAGGAGCCCGGGTCTGGACTCTGCAGCTCAGGCCCCGCCCTGACGTGTGTCATCAGTGCCCAGAAGTGGCACCAGTTCAGCTCTGTGCAAAGGGCATGTTTGCCAGGAGGGGCAGCCTCCGGGTGGCTGGGAGCCCAGGGTCAGATCCTTGTTGATACGGAGTTGGTGTGACCAGATGCTGAGCCGGCTCACAGCATCCAGAGTAAAGAAAACAGCCTTCAGATTCAGAACCTTATGAGAGAAACTGAGTCCATGACGACAGCCCAAAGAACACTGTCACCGGACAAGTTTCCCAAAGCTTTCGGTGTTTTCTCAGATGTCCCTCTTCAAGAACAACATTATTGGAGAGAAAAATGTGGAGGGGAGAGAAATGATTTTTTCAATGGTAAAATAGTTCAATGTAAAATAGTTCTAACCAGTTCGCATTGGTATATTGTGTATTCATTTAGTATGATATTCTATTTTTGTAACTGTTTTACTAGAAGAGTAGGTCTTTGACTTAAATATTTATTTTTACACAGTTATCAAGTCTTCAAATAGTTTTATTCACGTCACATAATTTTAGTTTTACCAGAATAATACCACATCCTGTTCTCCTACTTTCTCCTGCTTCTCTTTTCGTATTTGCTGTCTAATTGCATTTCAATTTTTGACTGTGAGCAGTGTTCTCTGCTCTGCAGAGTGCTCTGAGCGGACAGCTGTTTGCACACGGCCCAGGTCTGTGCGTTGGAGGCTGTGCAGGCGGACAATGGGCCTTTCTCAGTGTGGACTCCATTGAAAGACAGTGAATCCCTCCGTCACTCCTATGAAATGCTGCTGTTCCCGAGGCTGCACTTTGTTAAACACAACAGTGTCAGGGATGAGAGTTTTTGAGGGGCCTTCTGCACCCCATCCCATCTGCTCTTTCGCAGCCGTCCCAGGAATTTTATGCAAAAGCTTTTAAGTAAAATTGCTTTGTGCCTTTATACACTCAGAGTGGGATGAACTGAAACTAAGGTCAAATTTATGTTAGTGGTGCAGGTTCATCTTCCGTAGAATAGATGAAAAATATCTTAAAAAAAATTGGTTTCTGTTTTAAAACCACCAAGATCTTCCAGAAGCATTTGCACTTGGGTGGGGACACGGGTGGGGGGGGGGGGGGCAGGGTGCGGGGGAGGAAAGGATCCCTCAGAGTGAATTCTGGAGGAGATGTCAGATGCGTGAGGATCAGGCAGAGTGTGTGCTGGGGGCTGAGAAGCCCTTTCCTAACCCGGAATTTGCTGAACGATTTTGAGGAAACCAAATTGTGCACCTCAATCTGAGTGAATAGAAAGCTTGTAATTGCTTTTAAAAAGAAGGAGCAGTAGTTACTGTGGCAGCTCAGTTTCATTTGTTCATGGAAGAACGGGATATAGAATGACCTCATTAAACACAACAGAGGAAGAGCTACAGGCGACGTGAGGCCTGTGGCCTGTCTGGTCTCACTAATAGGTGGTGCAGGCTCCCAGCAGACGGGAGGGTCCGTGTGTGAGTGGGATGTCTCCTTGTTCCAAACATTGGTTCCTAGTCTGTAAACTGGTCACTGGTCCTGGAGTGACAGGAAGGCTGTACCGAACACTGCCCTTTTCTGTAGGTGAGTGTCGAGTGTGGTTGTAGCGGGGCTGGTGGTGCCATAAAGCATCAGACCACATGGTTACTGCAGTTTCTAAATAGTTTTTCCTACATGCTACTTGCAAGGGGAGTGCAGTAGTGTATATTCTGTATTAAAGACAAAGTATTTTTTATCTTTTATTATTAATTTACTAGAGGCCCGGTGCACAAAAATTTGTGCACTCGGGAGGGTCCCTCAGCCCGGCCTGTGCCCTCTCGCAGTCTGGGACCCCTTGGGGGATGACCACCTGCTGGCTTAGGCCTGCTCCCCAGGGGATTGGGCCTAAGATGGCAGTCAGACATCCCTCTGGCAGCCAAGGAGCCCTCGGGGGATGTCCACTTGCCAGCGGGGAGCAGGCCTAAGCTGCAGTCGGACATCCTTAGTGCTGCTGAGAAGGCAGAAGAGGCTCCCACCACCACCGCTGTACTGGCAGCCCTCAGCCTGGCTTGTGGCTGAGTAGAGCTCCCCCTGTGGGAGCGGACTGACCACCAGGGGGCAGCTCCTGCATTGAGTGTCTACCCCCTGGTGGTCAGTGTGTGTCATAGTGACCAGTGATTCCCAGTCGCTCTGCTGTTAGGGTCAATTTGCATATTACCCTTTTATTATATAGGATGAACATGAAATTCTAGAAACAATCAGCAAGCGTTTGCCCGTGATCACTTTCCATCTCTTTCTTTTCCTTCCTTTCTTCCTGACTTTAACTCATCACATCACCAGTACAAATGAGGAGAGAAGTGACATCAGCGAGTCCCATGGCATCAGAGGGCCCCCGTCAGCGATTTCCAACCCGTGTGCCACAAGAATTTGTAAAAAGTACACTAATACCTGACTCTTTACTCAGGAGCACTGGCCTCTTTTCCTTAGATTGTGAGAAAATAAAACAACAACAGCCAATACAACAATAGCCATTCCCAATTTGCTGAGCAACTTTGAGAAAAGTAGGAATGAATTGAATGAATCAAAATAATACCTTTTTTTTTTCAGATCGGCCAGAAATATGTATATTGGGGTGCGCAGCACTTTGCTAATTAGTTTATGTGCCGTGAAATGAAAATAGGTGAACATTGCTGCTCTAGGTCTTCCTGAAGATGGAATGCAGTAAAAAGAGTTTTGAATACTTAGGACATTATTTTTCTTTCAGTGTTTCATCAATCTTTTGCTTGAAAATGTTTTTTCTCTGTTTTAATAATACCATCATTGGAGAATGAGCACAGATAACACAGCCAGCACTGTTTGTAACCTTTTGCGTAACTTAACTCATGACTGAAGTTTGTTCTTGGTGGCTGCCTGGTTTTGAGCTGCTGGGATTGGGTATCAAACCCGTCAATCAGGGTGCTGACTGGGGTGTAGCTTATGCCCAAACCTATACAAGCATCCAAAGACAGGTATTCTCGAGGAGAATAAGTAGATCACTCTATTTCCATGAAGACCATGGTCAAGTCCCGGGTGCTGCAAAGCTCCTGTTTTCCTGTGTGGACCCCATGGGAGGTGTGGGGGCCCAGGTGTGGCTGAATGCAGTTGTCTTTTCTGTCTTTGGCTAAAGAAGTTCTTACCTTTTAGTTACCAATTTGGAAAATTCAATAATATAAGAAGCAGTGAGGTGATCTACAGTGGCTTGGTGTGGGAATTTTGCTTGCATTTTTTAAAAACATTTTTTAAATTGACTTTAGAGAGGAAGGGAGAGAGAGGGAGAGAGAGAAACATCAATTATGAGAATCATTGATTGGCTGCCTCCTACACGCCCACTATTGGGGATGGAGCCCGCAACCCAGGCATGTGCCCTTGGCTGGAATCGAACCTGGGACCCTTCAGTCCACAGGCCAGTGCTCTATCCACTGAGCAACACCAGCTAGGGCTGCTTGCATTTTTTAGTGATGAAATAAATAGACCTACATTCCAGTTCAGTGTTCCAGGTTAGAAATATCAAATAAGAAGGACATTGAGTTCATGGCTAGAAGCTTAAACTCTGGTTGCAGAAGCAGTAGGGAGCCACTGATGGGCCAGAACACGAAATTACAGGATCTCCTCACCCATCTTGCTGTCCACCTGGTGGTCTTGCAGCAACTGTGACTTCAGTCAAGGACAAGCCTTCACTGCGGAGCTGGGGTCTGCACGGGGCACCAGGCATCCACAGCTGCCTGCCACGAAGGGTTCATGTTCTAACAGGAGGATCAAATAGTCTGTCAGAATGGATGGATGGATGGATGGATGGATGGATGGAGAGATAATAAATTGTCGACAAGGAAATAGATGACAGAGATGAGGGAGGCCAATCTGTCTGAACCATAAATGGAAACCCAAATCCAAATTATTTAAAAGGAAGCAACATGCAAATTATAAATGGCATATTTTTTACTGAGAGGTTTACTTTAATCCCTAGAGAGCCTTTACCTGGCAGCTTAAAGCTTTGAGGTCTAAAGAGAATGAAAAGCAGAACATATTACAAATGGGCTTCCGGATCGGGCCTCCTCTGGTCAGAGGCTGTTGTGAGGGATCGCCTGCTTTCAGAAGCCCCTTGTCAAACTCAGGGAAAGAGTAAACGAGTAGCAAATAAGCAGTCAGCCCAGAGCAGGCCAGGCCGGTGCACGGGTCGCGGTTCCCTGAGTGACCCCTGGAGCGACTCTACGACACGCCTGGAGGTGAGCAGCAGGGCTCAGGCTGGGACTAGTCAGGATGACGTGATCAGGATTTGAGGACTGTGTTTGCTAAGCTGCTTGGCAAGTCAGAATTGCAGCATCCAGAGCTCTAAACGAGGTGTGTACCCAGAGTGCCAGGACGTGTTCTCACAGGGTTTTCCTTGCAGGTGGTGAGGTGCCAAAGAGAGAATGCCCTTGTGGGCATGTATTGGGATGGGTAGAGACCCACTCAGCAAGGACCACAGAAGGTGAGGCTGGAAGTGATGTCGGAAATCATGTGGCTCCCCCACCAAAGCCCCCAAGTCTTGAGGAGGAAGAACAAAGCTGGAGGTATCACACTCCCTGATATCCGAGTATGGTGACAAACTCTCAGAATCCAAACAGTAAAATACAGGTCCAAAAAGCAGACAGGTGGACCAGCGGAACAGAACAGAGAGCCCAGAAATGAACCCACACCCACGTGGTCAATTAATCTGAGACAGAAATGGCAGGAGCACTCAATGGGGGAAAGACAGGCCCCTCAATAAATGGTGTTGGGGGAACTGGAGCAGGTGCATGTAAACAAAATGAAGGTAATCACTTTCTCACACTGTGTACAAAAATAAACTCAGAATGGATTGAGGGGCTGAGGTGTGGAGACACAGAGCAGCTGCCTGGGTCCAAACCTAATGTGTCAGAGAAAGAAGAGTTTGAACCCAAATCTGCCTGGTCCCAAAGGCCACTCTGTCTCTCTCTGCACAGGCTGGTTTTCAAGAAATGAATGCCACCCAGCAGGTGTAAGGGTTTACTAACCTACCAAGTGCACAGACCGGTTCAATGGGTCAGAACCTCAGCGGATTCGCATACAACTGCTCAGTGCCCCAGTGTCTCCCCTGATGGGTGACCTGGGCCAGGTTGGGCTGCCTCGGGGTGCCGATGCTGCCCCAACATCCACACCGAGAAACCTCAGAGCAGCAAATGCTCACATTACAGGAAAGGCTCTCATGTTTAGGTTTCTGTAGATAATTCTATATAATAAAGAGGTAGTATTCAAATTAACCCTCACACCCTCACAAGATGGCTGCCTATGACCAGGCAGCAGGGGGGTTAGTGAAGGATGACCAAACAACTGAACAGGAGTCTGCATGGGGCAACCAGGCCAGCAGGGGGGCAGTTGGGGGCGACCAGGCTGGCAAGGGGGGGCAGTTAAGGGCAATCAGGCAGCACGAAGAGGCAGTGAGGGGCGGTCAGGCTGGCAGGGGGTGGGGCAATTAAGGGTGACTAGGCAGGCAGGCAGGTGAGCGATTAGGAGCCAGTGGTCCAGGATTGTGAGGGGGTTGTCTGACTGCCAGTTTAGACCTGATCCTGATTGCGCCTAAACCGGTAGTTGGACATCCCTTGAGGGGTCCTGGATTGGAGGGTGCAGGCTGGGCTAAGGGGACCACCCCCCCACCCACCCTGCACGGGTTTTGTGCACCAGGCCTCTAGTGTTATATAAGGCGACGTGTGTTTAAAAAATGAGAATAAAGAGAAAAATCAGAGAGGGAACAAACAAGATTTGTCAGAGGAGCACAGAGCAGTACTGAGTAGGCTCTGGGCTGGGTGAGGCCAGTGCAACTCCAAGGTGCCGGGCCCCAGGTGAGCACAGCCCCAGGTGAGCCTCAGCCCCCAGGTGAGCATGGACCCCAGGGCCGGAGAACCTCGGACCTTCCAGATCACCTCAGGAATGTCTGGCAGAACATGATCTTTTCCATGGCTCAGCACTCACTTTAGGTGAATGGGAAGTGGCCGCAGTTAAAAAGGACAGGACTTCTTCGGAAAGTCTGACACATTGTTTGGTTTGTGATTTTTTTCAGCAATAGTTAATAAAAGGCCAAGATGTACATGTTCCAAACACCTCCTTGCTGCCCACACCTAATCTCAGGGCTACACACCTGTTACTGTGTTATGGGCGAGAAGACACATTGAGCCAATGTCAACACTTCCGTCGGGCGGGCAGGCAGGGGCAGGGCAGCATAACTCACCCTGTGTGCTGGCTCGGGCTGGGAGGAGGGAGGCCTGGGAGGTCACAGGGAGTCCAGCTCCACTCGGGACGCACCTCACACCAGCCCTGTTCCCAGGACCTTCTCACCTGGTCGGCCGTCTGCAGTGTCGGGGACCCTGCCACACAGCCCACTCCAAGCAAGAATGTTTCCTAACAAAAATGCACCTGCAACAGAGATGAGACTCCAGCCTCCGAGAAGGGTGTGTGTGTGCACATAGTGCACCACGGCGCCCACATCCCAGGAGGAGGCCCCATACCCCAGGAGGAGGCTCCAGAGCCCAGGGTCTTGCAGTGGGCCGTGTTCCGGTGCCACCCGGCTGCACGGGGTTTGTCTAAAACCCAGTGCTTCACAGGAGGTGGAAAGTCTATTCCTGCTCCAGCACCTCGTCCTGTCTGATCCGGCAGCCCTGCAGTGGTTCTCAACCTTCTGGCCCTGTAAATACAGTTCCTCATGTTGTGACCCAATCATAAAATTATTTTCTTTGCTACTTCATAACTGTAATGTTGCTACTGTTATGCATTGTAATGTATTTTATCTGATATGCAGGATGGTCTCATGCTCCCCCTTTGAAAGGGTCATTCGACTGCCAAAGGGGTCGCGACCCACAGGTTAAGAACCGCTGCCTTAGAGCATTTGAGCATGAAACCTCTCAGAAGCACAGCTACTAATGAACACAAGAGGTACAGTCACCTTTGTGACTGGGCCCTGCTGGCTGGTTTGGAAAACCCCTCACTTGTGAGGCAGGTGTGCCGCCTGCACCAAACCCTGGGCAGAGGCTTCCTGATGGGACCACGGTGGCGCCGAATCCGTCCCTCTCCAGGTGAGGTTCAGGATCTGCAGGGACACGAGGGAGCACACGTGTCACTTATGCTCAAGGCCAGAGCGTCTCCTGCACTGAGTGCTCTGTCACATGCCAGAGAGTGAAGGCCAAAGCACCGGCTTGGGTTCAGGGCCTGGAACGATGTCACTGGGAGAGGACTCTGTGGGGCTTTCATTCTAGCGATGGAGAGAGCTGGGAGCTGGGAGAGAGTCAGTTCCCCAGGAGCACAGAGCTGTGCCAGCACCGAGCTCCTGCAGGGTGACTTGTCACCGTCGGAGTGCGTTGTCTTCTCTCTGGGGCTGAGAAACAGGATCGGCATCTGCTTCGGAAACAGCTGAAGTGATGTCTGTCGGTGTGAGCCTCTGTTTCAGAAAACCTCTGTATTAAAGAGAGTGACTCACAATCGATCTGTTTTCCTTCCGCTTACGTCTGTGCAATAGAAGCGCACAGGTCAAAGAGCATCGACAGAACGATGGGAGGGCGTCAGGGCCACGTCCACACCCTCAGTTTACAGGGGACGAAGCTGAGGCCCAGAGAGTGGTGGCTTTCTCAGCCACCCCACGGCCGCAGCAGCTGCCACCAGCTTCCAAGGCCACACTCAGAGCAGGTGCACATCACAGGCCTCTCGGCTGGTTTCCACAACTAGGACCAGCTAAGAAGGTAGCAATAACAGTTCTTTCAGTCCCTTAATGAGAACTTTATGATTCAGCACAAAAGAAGTTATCTGTAGGGCTCAGGGCAACAAAACACTGTAACTAATCATTTAAAAATGCCACAGAATGGATTATATCAAAAATAAAAATAAAAAAATGCAGGGACTGTTTTCAGAAGCGAGGTCCTGGTTAATGTGTAGCTCCTGGATCCCAAGGTCACACCACAGTATGGGTTGTGAATGGTCTTAGCTTTCATTCTCAGGAGAAACTTCCTACACCCATTGTTCCTCCCTCCCTTTGTCAAACCAAACACATGCCTGGGCTCTCACGCAAGGTGCACCCTCTGCCTGGGCCCTTGGCCCACCTCCTTCCTCCTCAAGTCCCTCCATATGTCAGTGTCCCAAGGAATATCGTGGAAGTCACCCTCCCTGAACCACTTCCCTCTCATTAATGGCCTCTCTCCATGTAATAATGATGGAGAGAGGGAAACCGTTCGTGAAGACATCCAGGCGAGGGGAGCAGCATGTATGGAACCCCTGTGATGAAAATAATTTCATGTGTAAAACATGAAAAACTACATGTAACCAAAACACAGGGAATGGTGGATAGGAGAAAAACACAGTTGTGGGAAATGGACTAGAGGCAGATTATGTGTTGCAGGGTCAGGACCTGATAAAGAGTATGGGTTTTTTAAAAAATATTAAATCCATTAGGAAAATCATTTAAAATTTAAGGAATTAGATGACACCATCAAATTACACTTCATTTTCAAAAGACCACTGCAGTGTTGGATGCAGAATGGGCTGGAGGAAAGTGGCTTGGGTCCCAGGTTGGGGTGACAGCTTGTGCACCTGCAGCTCCTGCAAGGTGAGCCAAGTCAGCAGACCCTCAGGGAGTCTGGATGAAAAGGAGGGGGCTGGGGAGGGGCGAGGTCCCTCAGGAGAGCGGGAGAGGCCCACGACCTACAGGGAGTGGCAGTGTTACCACTGGACGGGGAGGGACCAGCAGGAAGGCATTGCAAGACCGAGGTGCACAGCAAGCCAACAGCACAGATGTTTTGTTTTCATTTTTCCCTTGGCGGGGACAGGTGTGTATTCTTTCAAATGTGCTTAGCAAAATTAGGACTGAAAGTGTCAGATTTGACAAGGTTGTGACCATTTTTTAGGTAGAGAATCTGTAGTTTTGCTAGGTTTTGGTTTTGGTTTGATTTTGGACAAAGGCAAACCAAGCTGGTGTTTGAGAGTGAATTGGAAAGGGAGTCTTGGGACCAGGTGCACCTGGAAGAGGACAGGTGATACTTGGGAAGGAGAGATGGGGTGGGTGAGCTGGCCTCGATGGGAAGACACAGGCCTGGTCGCTGCTGAAGGGTGACCTGGCAGTGGAGGAGCGTGGACCCAGGATGTGCAAGGTGGGCCCCAGCACAGGGGAAGCGCGGACAGACGTCTGTGCAGGCCCTGCCTGGGTCCCTCTGGTGTGAGGCAGGGACCACTGCCTATGGCCACGTCACACCTTTGTCCCACAGCTGGTGATGTGTCTCGGCGTTGTTCTCCGTGGACACCCCAGACCTCCTCTGTGGACACCCCGACTTCCGCGCCAGCTCATTTTACTGTAGGTCTTCCGCCTCACGGGCGCCTGATGAATGTTTATGTTTGAAAGACAGATGCGTTGTTTCCGCCGAAGTGGACAGACTCTGTGACAGGTTCCGCTGGACAAAGAGTCCCAGAGATACTTGCTTTCGTCAAAGGCGCAGCGTGGACAGAACGCACTTCTCCATGGGCACCGGTTCCGGTTCCTAGAATCAGAGCATTGGCTCCACGCGGGACTTAAAGGCCCCTCCGCCCCGATGCCTGCGTGTGCAGCTGGGTCCCTGGGAACGGGAGAGACCACACAGCTCCCTGAGGCGAGTCCCCAGCAGGTGCTGGCGAGTGGCAGAGCGAGAGCTCCCCGGGCCGGAGCCGCACCCCGTGCGCTTTTCCTTGTAGGTGGTCAGCGGAGGCACATCTGACCGCACTGCCACCAGCCCACGTACAGCCCCCCCCACCCGGACCTACCCCCCCACCCCCCCACCCCCCCGCCACCCCAGGTCCTAGTGGCCTTTTCCAAACACCGCTCCCCGCCCCTCGCAGTCCCAGCTGAACTTCCTGGCCGCTTGGGGCCTCTGCAGAAATGGGTCTGGCCTGGGTCCTTATGTGCAGGGCTCGCCATAAGGAAGCTGTCGCTGAGCCAGGGAGCACCGGGAAGAGGCCACGGCGCCTGGTGGAGGGCTGGGTCAGAACAAACATTGCACCCAGTGAGGTAATGCGAGGCCGGGCCACCATGCTCAGGAGAAGGGAAAAGTGGGCATATCCCATAAGTGACGAGGCCCAGAGCCTGGGTGAGAGCAGAAGTTTGGCTGAAAACACCAAAAAGGGAACATCTTAAAGTAAATCCAGGCCTCCATGGGCAATGGCCCCAAAGCTGAGGTCTTCCTGGCGGGGCTGCTACATCGCCCAGCCCTGGTGACTTGTGCCCAGGTTGCTCCTTTGAAACCTCCTGGCTGCAAGCACCACCCCCAGGTCCAAAGGAATAGTGGAGGCTGTTTAAGGGGAAGGGCAGGGCTGTGTGGAGGGAGAGAGAAGCTTCCAGAGCTGAGCAGCACGGGGCCTCCAGCACATGCCCTGTCACAGACAGGTCAGTGCGACTAGGAGCCAATGTGCAAGCGGCCTGAGACCCACGGGGACCTGACCTGGAGCCAACGGTCAGGATAAGGCTGAAACCTGCTATGCAGTGTGTGCACACCTGTGTCCATACGTGTGCATGTGCATGTGCAAGTGTGGCCTGGTGTGTGGATGGATGTGGTATGCATGCATGTGTGTACATGCATGTGTGTATGCATATTGAGCATTGTGTACATGGGCAGGGGTGAGCACGTGCGCATGCGTGTGCAGTGACCGGAACTGTGCACTGAACAGAGATGGAAAGAGGCGTGGCTGCCAAATGAAGCGAGTTTGGAAAGAATCTTCCAAAGAGGAGGTCCCAGCTGCTGAACTGGCTCCCCTTGGGCTGGCAGCAGGATCACTGGCCACCCCAGGCAATCAGCCTTTTATGATGGGTGCTTTCTAGAATGTCCAATAAGTCCTGGAGCCACTCCACCTGCCCCCTCCTCCCTCCACATCCCCATCCCCACCTTATCCTGGCAAGTTGAGGGGAAAGCATTAAAATAAACACACAGAGCCGGGCGCCGCCCTGAGAAGGTCAGGGTGCCATCCCTGCCAGACCTGCTGAGTCAGTGAGAGCTGCTGCTCCCCACAGTGCTCCCCCAGCCCCAACTCATCGCTCCTGCCAAGGTTTCCTGTGGCTGCAGCCCCTTTCTGCTCATCAGCATTAGGAAGGAATGTGTCTTTAATCAGGAGAGCCGGTTCAGGGTGTTGCAAATCACCCACTTGGAACTGGGCTGTAACAAGCCCTGACTAGACCCAAGCCGCTAATGGGAGGCAGGTAAAATAATTAAGGAATAAAACACAATTGGCCATGATGCCTTGGGGCCCTGTGTGAAGGTTGCCAATCAGGAAATAAAGACCTTTCAGACCTTGAGACGTTCACGTGACCCGATTACACAGAACCTAATAGTATCCAGGTGAGAGGATGGGTCACCACCTCCCACTTCCATGGAGGAAACACGGTGAATGCCAACAGGTCAGCGCTGAGCAGTCTCCGTTGGACTTTCTTGTGGGAGCTCTAAGCGCTCGGACAAACAACACTGACAATACCGGATTAAAAAGCTTGGAAAACACTCAAATCCGGTGAATTTGGATTGGTGGTGGAAGTTTATGTCACAGCAGGTGACCAACTGCTCCGTTTTTCCAAGGACTGTCCTGGAGATTTGGGGTGGTGGTTACCCAGAAGGGCACCCACATTCTCAGAGCACAGAGAGCCTGGCTTGCAGTCTATAAAATTTATGTTCCACTATATCTCCTTTTTGGGCAATTTGTTAAAGAAGCCCTGTTGATCGCTGATTCATCTTCACATATTATATAACATGCAGTATGTGAGGGGCAGAGCAGGTATTTGGCTAAGGGGTGAGGAGAGAGCTAAGGGGATGAGAGAGGCTGCCACAGAGGTGGGGTGACATCACGGACTGTTTTGTTTTTGCTAAATATGAGCTCAGTTATTCATCAGGAGCCCTTTATAGGAGGGATCTTTATTCTTATTATCCATACTAGAGGCCTGATGCATGAAATTAGTGCAAGAGTGGGCCTTCCTTACCCCGGCTGCTGGCACCGGTTTCCCTCTAATACCCAGGACCTAGGCTTCCCTCACAGCCCTGGCTTCATCCGGAAGGTCATCCAGGAGGATGTCTGGTCTAATTAGCATGTTACGCTTTTATTATTATAGATATCTGTCTGTTGTGTGAGTTGCATGGGGAGTTCTGGGGTAAGGGACATGGAGAGAGCTGGAAGCAGATTTTCTATCCTGGCTTGAACCAGCTATTAAGGAGATGAGAGGTGTCTGGGGAAGAACATGGGAGACCTGGGGGAACATTTCCATTCTGCCTTGAGACCAGTATGTGAGGGGCAGAGCAGGTGTTTGGCTAAGGGTTGAGAAGAGAACTAGAGACAAATTATTTATCCCCTTTCCACACACCTTTTGACGGGGTCATAAGTCAATGGGCAAGGAGAGACCTGCAGGCAAATTCTCCCTCCCTGCTTCAACCTGCTGTGAAGAGCAAGTGGGGTAAGTGGCCAGGAAAGGCCTTGAGCAGAATTCTGTATCATGGCTCTAGCCAGCCTGCATGGTTATAGCGGTTGCCTGGCAAAAGGAGAAAGACCTGGAGCTGAATTTTCCATCCTTGCTTTTTCCATGATGTGATGGGAAAGAGGACATGAGGAAAGGGGTCAAGGGGACATGAGGGACCAATAGAGACCTTGAGATGAATTATGTGTCCCGACTCCAGGCCAACTCTAATGGGCAGCTGGCATCTGAGGAAACGGGTGAGGAGAGACCTGGATGTGATGTCTCCGTGCTGGTGCAGGCAGTGTGGGGGGTAGAGAGGGAGCCTGAGATCAGGGTCGAGTGCCAGCGAGTGTTTGAGAACCAGAGGGGATGCCTGGGGTGGGATGCACTGCAGCAGCTGGAGTCTGTGAGCACTTTCTCCCGCTGTTTCCAAGTCAGTGCTTCCTTAGGACCAGTTTCCTGGGGAGAGGCCTCTTGGTCCACCTCCTCCAGACAGGATTCAGGAGTGCACTGCTTCCCAACAGACACATTTACAAAGAATGTATGATTTATTGATTTTTAGAGAGAGAGGAAAGGAGAGGAACAGAGAGAGAAGCATCAATGAGAGGGAATAATCAGCTGCCTCCTGCACACTGGGGATTGAGCCCACAACCCGGGCACGTGCCCTGACCGGGAATTGAACACTGAACTCCTGGTTCATAGGTCGATGCTCAACCCCTGAGCCACACTGACTGGGCTAAATAGACAAATTAATGAAACAGAAGGTGTAGTAATAGACTCAAATACAAAGATAAGTTTTATATGATAAACATGTCTCTTCAGGTCAATAGGAAAAATGTGCATTCTATAATAAATGGTGTTGGGACATGAGGCCGGCAGCAGGTCACAGATAAAAGTCCAGCTGCAGCCCTAGTGTGTTGCTCAGTGGTTAGAGCGTCGGCCCTGGGACTGAAGGGCCGCTGGTCAGGTCTGCTCAAGGGCACCATTCCCCGCCTGAGGGCTGCAGGTGGGAGGCAACCCATGGTTGTGCTTGTCTCCTCCTCTCTCTCCCACTCCCTCATAAAAACTCAATGCAAACACCTCCCCTGAGGATTAGCAACTAAAAAAGAGCTGAGCCACAAAGCTGTTTCCTGATGGAGGGGCGGGGCCAGGTGGGAATGAGGGGCGGGGCCAGGTGGGAATGAGGGGCGGGGCCGGGCCAGAGGCTGGAGCGGGTCGGGACTTAGGGGCGTGGCCTCGCTGTGCGTCCCACCTGCCCGGATGTGCGGGAACTGAGGCTAGAGGCGCGTTGAACCTGAGGGAGCGGAGGGTGGGCCTGAGGAGAGGAAGGTGGCCCAGGGGGAGCCACACGGGGTTCCAGGGACAAGTCAGCCGGCTCGGTCCTGAGGTGTGAGGTGAGCAGCTCGGTGGGCGTGAGCGAGGCTGAGGTGAGGCCGTGAGGAGAGGCCGGGTGTGAGGCGAGGGGCGTGAGGCTGAGGCTGAGGTGAGCCCGCGGAGGCCATGAGGAGAGGGGCACGAGGTGAGGGGGGCAGAGGCCGTGAGGAGAGGCCGGGTGTGAGGTGAGGGGCGTGAGGTGTGAGCCGGGAGGTGGCGCCGGGGCCCGGCAGGTGGCGGGGCCCCAGCTGAGGCGGCTCCGGGCGGCTCCCCTGTCGCTGGGACTTTCATGTCTCAGGAGCCGCAGCCGCCCCGGGCCCTCCTGTGGCTTCTGCGCGGAGCCTCTGGGTGTCACTGTCCGCAGCTTGAAGGACGGACTCTGAGGAACGGAGATGAGTTTCAGCTGCAACAACATGGCCCCGGGACGGGACTCGGCTGGTCCTGGACGCAAAGCATGTCGCGGCTGTGATCCCAGGGCCCGGCGGGTCCGGGTTCCTCCGGCTCCTCTCCTTCCGCTGAAATCAGGGGGGATTAAAGGGGGGAAATATGTAGACAGTTTAAGCGTCTGGATGTGAAGCTGTTATTTACCGTCCAAAGGTGGGAACGCAGAGGACACAGCTGTGCATCGTGCACGTTGATGTAGTTTCTTCCTGAGAGGTTTCCATGGCGACGCCTGGTGTCAGGAGGGAGGTGAGCCCAATGGCCTCAGCCTCAGACCTGAAGGTGCAAACAGGAGCCTGCGGCCCCCCACCCGCACACGTCCCATTGGTTTGGGTTTTCGTATCAACACAACCTGCCGAGTGTGCTGAGCTGTTCCTAAATATCACCCTGCCTCACCGTTTCCAAAGCGTTTGTATTCCAAATATTACCTCATTGGTTCTCCATTCACTTGTGTGTGAATTAACGGAACAGCATAGAAGTGTCAGTAAATGACCCCAAACCATCAGTAAGTCGTATCAGATACAGATGTCTCCTTAGATCAGTTGCGTCAACACGCCTCGTAAAATAGCTGGTTTGGGGGCACGAGAGAAACAGCGGGTCGCAGATAAAAGACGACCAGCAGGACTTTTCCTGAGTCGAGAGGCGGGGGGACACCAGGGAGCCTTTCCTGTGGGACCACTTTTCACGGCCCGTCCTGTGGCTGAACCAGCACCCGGAGCCGCCTCCCTGTCAGTCCACTGAGCTGCGCTCCCACCCTGCAGGCTCTCCGGAGGCGCTGAGGCTCGGCCTGTCAGCAATGAATGTTAAAGCCATAAAACAGGGGGATTCGGCCTGGCCGGTGTAGGTCAGTGGTTAGAGCGTCGGCCCGCACCCCGCAGGGTCTCGGGTTTGAGTCCCAGTCCCGGGCATGTGTCTGGGTTGCAGGTTTGACCCCCTGTGAGTACAGGAGGCAGGCAATCGATGTGTCTCCTTCACATCCTCTCTCTTCCTCCCTCCCTCCCTCCCTCCCTCCCTCCCTCCCTCCCTCCCTCCCTCCCTCCCTCCCTCCCTCCCTCTCTGAAAGATCAATGAGGAAAATATCCTTGGGTGAAGATTGACAAAAGAAAAGGGTGTGTGTGTGCATTTTACAATTTACAGAATGAAGACCCTGAGAGATCTGTTCTGTGTTCAGAAAAACATCACTTGTAAATGCTAGAGCCAGGCTCAGGTAAATTCCAGGGACCCAAACCTTAGGAGTTCCTCTCAGAACTGCTGGGATTGCACATGAAAAAATGCAAATTATGAAAGGAGCCATTTTGGGCTAAACAATTAGAAAGAGCTTCTATTCTCTTTAGACTAAGAGGCCAGGCTTGGTGAGCAAAGGAAAGACTTGTGTTGTCACCACAACAGTCCAGCTTATTATTGATAAACTAGAGGACTGGTGCATGGGATTCCTGCATGGGGTGTGTGTGTGTGTGTGGGGGGTGTCCCTCAGCCGGCCTGTGCCCTCTTGCAATCTGGGACACCTGGCCAGTGATTAGGGCCTATCAGGGCTTTCCTTCCCCGGCTGCCGTCAGCTGGCCCTGCCCCCACTGCTGCCACTGCTTGCCATCTTTGCGGCTCTGCCCCCTCCCCCGCCCTCCTTCGGTTGCCTCTCTGTGGGCAACAGATGTGGGGTGCAATAGCTTGGCTGGCCTGAGTCCCCCTCTGCGGGGCCATCAGTGGCCGGCCCCACACACCTGCCCCAGCGTCACTGGCTGGTGGCCTGGGCTTCCCTCTGCGGGGCAATGGATTACGGGGGCCCCCCAGATTGATGGCTGTGCAGAGGGAGGCCCCACCCACCTGCCACAGCGCCACCCCCCTCCATTGATCACCCTGCCAGTCTGTGGCCTGGGCCTCCCACTGTGGGGCGATCGTGGGGTGATGGCAGGCCCCCCCAGCAATCACATCGCACCCGCCTTGGCTGGTCTTGCACCAGTGTGTGTCATAGTGTGGTCATCCGGAAGTCATCTGGTCGTTCTGCTGTTCTGTCATTCGGTTGATTTGCTTATTATGCTGTTATTATTATACATTATACATGTTTTCCTCTAGAACATTTTTTCCAAAAATGAAAATGGCTTTGTTGCAGTTTATTTCAATAATGCAGAAAAATAAAATTAATTCAAAACTCTACCCCAAGAGTTAAAAAAAACTGCTGTGGTTTTAAGTATATCCCCCTTCAGACATCTATACACACACACACACATTTCCTTTGTTTTGTTTTCTCTCCATTAATTTTACTGTTTTAGGTATATACATATATTGATTTCAGAGAGGAAGGGAGAAAGAGAGAGAGATAGAAACATCAATGATGAGAGAGAATCATGGATCGGCTGCCTCCTGCAGGCCCCCCCACTGGGGATGGAGTCCACAACCCAGGCATGTGCCCTGAAATCAAACTGTGACCTCTTGGTTCACAGGTCAATGCTCAACCACTGAGCTACACTGGACAGGCTAGGTTCCTAATATGGACACAAAACATGTAAATGTTCAGCTTTTATTCCGAATATGCACATATATGAGTGCACATTTTTCATTGTAAGTTTTGGTATGTACTGTTATCATTTAGTTCAAATTATTTTCTAACTCCAATTGTGATGTATTTTGGGGGTTACTTAGAAATGTATTTCATAACTTTTAAATATTAGGAGTTTCTAGGTGCCTTCTGTTCCTGATTTCTAGCTTAACTACAATGACAAGAAACATACTGTATATAATCTCGATTCTTGGAAGTTTGTTGAAACTGGCTTCATAGCACTGCATGGTCTGATAAACTATAATTGAAGTGTGCTCCTCTGCTGCCACCTCGTGTAAAACTTGGGAATAACACCTTCATGCCTTTGAGCAGGAAAGGTTGTTGGGTAAAGTGGGTTCTCGGAACCTTGAATACAGTTTGCTGCTCAGGTTGTTTAAGTTTTTACATCTTTACTGGGGTCTTTGTGGGAGGCTATTGGTTCTGAAAGAGGTATGCTCTGTCTCGGAGTGAGAGAGGGGTGTTATATGTATTGTGATCAAAATTTATTATGACTATAAAATTGTATCGTTTTCTTTGCAGCTCTGTTCTGTGTACTTTGATTTCATGTTATGAAGTGCTTCAATTTGGATCTTCCTGGTAAAATGAAGTTATTGATCCAAAATGCTCTTCTTTATTTATAGTAATGCTTTTTGCCTTTAAGACTCGTGTGTTATCATATAATTTTTATTTGGTTTATGTTTGCTTAATATATCTTTTTCCATTCTTTCACTTTTTGATCTCTTATGGTTTAGGTAGCTTTCAGTTTTTTATACTAGTTATGAGTGAAATGAGTTGATTTTCTTTCAATATTTTTCCCATTCAGTTGTTCCAACACCATTTTCCATTGGTCTAAAGAGATATTTTTATTATACCAAACTTCCATATGTATTTAAATTTATTACTGGACTTTGTACCAACTTTTCTATTCACAGGACATTACCCAAGTTTTTAAATTACTGTAGCTTTATAACACAATACATTTTTCTATCTGGTCAGGGTAGCTTTTATCCATTCATTTGCTTTTTCAGACGTTTACTTTATTATTTTAAAATATATAATTATTGATTTCAGATAGGAAGTGAGGGGGAGAGAGAGCTAAAAATATCAATGATGAGAGAGAATCATTGATTGGCTGCTGCCTGCATGCACCCCACTGGGGATCGAGCCCACAACCTGGGCATGTACCCTGACTAGGAAACAAATATGACTTCCTGGTTCGTGGGTCAATGCTCAACCACTGAGTCACACTGGCGAGGCTAGCAGGAGTTTCTGGGTACTCATATCTTACCCCTTCTTTCCATCCTATAGTTTTTGAGATTACCTAATGAAAATTAACATGCCACATACCCTGCAATTTTCCTAAATATCACCCATTTTACCTCCACAACCTAAGACCCTGGTTTCCCATTTTCCAACATTTCCTGTTCCTAATATTACCTTACTAGAGGCCCAGTGCATGAAATTCGTGCACAGGTAGGGTCCCTAGCGGCTAACAACTGCTGACGGGGGAGTGGGGGGGCTCCTTTCTCCAGGCTGCCTGCTGCTGCTGGCCCCGCCCCCTGGTCAAACTCCCAGGCCAACTCATGGTCGAACTCCCAGTCAAGGGGATAATTTGCATATTAGGCTTTTATTATATAGGATTGTCTTTGGCATTCATTTGTATGTGAGTTTTCCTTGTGCATGTGTTAAATGTAGTACATCTCTTGTTATTTTGATCATGTTAACTTGTTTATTAGCCTAGCTGTTAGAATTTACAAGGTATGAGGCAAATTGTGCTGCACCAGCACAGCCAAGGGTTCAGTAAGCCTGAGGAGGGGTGGTGAAGGATTAAAGAAAAGACAGACAAAATAATATAGCTGGGGCTCGGTGGATCTCCTGTGCCTGTATGAGGACACAAAAAGAGATCCAGCTGGCAAGCTGAGGCTTTATTTTATAGTCAGAGAAAAACAAGGTGGTGGTCAAGATAGTTACAATGTTGGCTTAACCCTATAGCTGCTCCCTACAGAAAATAATTACTTCTTTTTTTTAATATACATATATTTTTATTGATTTTTTACAGAGAGGAAGGGAGAGAGATAGAGAGTTAGAAACATCGATGAGAGAGAAACATCGATCAGCTGCCTCCTGCACACTCCCTACTGGGTATATACCTGCAACCAAGGTACATGCCCTTGAATGGAATCAAACCTGGGACCCTTGAGTCCGCAGGCCAACGCTCTATCCACTGAGCAATACCATTACTTCTTAAATCTCCCGCAGTTTTGAAGAGCCGGCCTTGTGAAATTATCGGCTGGGACACGGCTAACTTCTGACACCGCTGCAGCCGAGAGATCATGGATACCTGCCAGCAAAGATAAGCATTATTATTACTTTTTCATTCTGTTAGCCTTATGTCTGTGACACTGCAGGGTTTGGTAGAATTTTGAAGTTCTGGAATTATTTTTTCTCTCTTATACATTGACATTGGCATGAAAAAAAGTATTTGTGAAACTAGCTGCTTGGACTTAGAGTGACATGGGTTCTCTTTAAGGAATCATGGGTTTGTGTATAACATGAAGATCTGGTTCAGTTCATGCACCTTGCATTGGGCAGCTGAGGTCTGGTGTCTCTCTTCAAGTCCTGATTGTGGCTATGGCATCTTAGTTATAGACCCCTGTTATATGTCCAGGGTCTGTGGTTTTGAGTCACATATGTATTTGGGTGTGTGTCTGGGGTTTTGGGTCTCTTTGGGCATGGCTTTGTGTCCTGGGTTCTTGTGTGGGGTCCAAGTGCAGCTATAGATTCATATTCTGGTGTATGGAATCTGGTCTTAAGAATCCACTGTCAGTCTCTGGCATCTGGTTTCTGGCTTTTGTGCTGCATAGTATGCTTGAGTCAGGAGAGTCACTTTGAGTTTGAGTTCCAGGGCTAGGGGTCCAGGTTTTGGTTTGTGGTCCGCTATAGGATCCAGGTTCCAGAGCCCAATGTGTGTGTCTGGGGTCTGTCCACTGATGGTCATTGTGTTGAATTCAACACTAATAAGAGTCCCCAAGTGTATAGAGTTCAGGCAGGTTATTAAAAAGCTAGGAATATTCCTTGGTAAGTGGAATGGGAAATCTAAGACTCTAACAGGGGCTAGTAATTTATAGGCGTGAATTTTTTTTTTTTTAGAGCCACATGGGTGGCATGGGAAGTGTTCCCCAAAAGGAGGAGTCCTATTTTATTCAGAACACAGTAGATGTCCATCAAACCTAGAAAGGGGCAGCACTAAGCATTGTGTATTAGGGTTTATCCTCTCCCAACAGGTTTTGTCATTTTGAATACCAGAATTGCCATAAGTTCTGTTTCACCTTCTTTCCCCCCAGAACTTGATTCTTCCAGGGAAAGTAATAACAACAGAAAATAGATGCTTTCAAAATCAAAGAGATAAGCTATTCAGAAAACAACAACAACCATTTTGCCTCCCATCACAGGCAAAATTGGCCAAATAAATTGTGCATGAAAGGCTTTAAGTGAAATCTAAGTTTTCTTCCTTGGATGCTGATGTGCTATCCTCTGTCAGGGAATCAGAGAATGTTCCAGAAGGATGAAGCCTCAAGTTTCACCTGAGTGGGCTGTAGCCTGTCACAGATATTCTAGGATGTTCATTTAAGGACTGTTTTCTGGAAGTGTCTTTTCTCACAGTCTCTTTTCTCTTTCTGCCATTTATTTTTATTTTTTATTTTTTTATTGCTTAAAGTAATACAAAGGGTATTACATATGTGTCCTTTTCCCCCCTCTGCCCTTGACAGTCCCCTAGCCTCCCCTATCCCCCAGTGTCTTATGTCCATTGGTTATGCTTATATGCATGCATACAAGTCCTTTGGTTGATCTCTTACCCCCCTACCTCCTGTCCCCCAACCCTCCCTGGCCTTCCCGCTGCAGTTTGACAATCTGTTTAAGGCAGCTCTGCCTCTGTATCTATTATTGTTCAAAAGTTTATAATGGTCTCTATTATCCATGAATGAGTGAGATCATGTGGTATTTTTCCTTCATTGACTGGCTTATTTCACTTAGCATAATGCTCTCCAGTTCCATCCATGCCATTGCAAATGGTAAGAGTTCCTTCCTTTTTAGAGCAGCATAGTATTCCATCGTGTAGATGTACCACAGTTTTCTAATCCATTCATCTACTGATGGGCACTTAGGCTGTTTCCAGATCTTAGCTATGGTGAATTGTGCTGCTATGAACATAGGGGTGCATATATCCTTTCTGATTGGTGTTTCTGGTTTCTTGGGATATATTCCTAGAAGTGGGATCACAGGGTCAAATGGGAGTTCCATTTTCAGTTTTTTGAGGAAACTCCATACTGTCTTCCATAGTGGCTGCACCAGTCTGCATTCCCACCAGCAGTGCACAAGTGTTCCTTTTTCTCCACATCCTCTCCAGCACTTGTCGTTTGTTGATTTGTTGATGATAGCCAGTCTGACAGGTGTGAGATGGTACGTCATTGTTGTTTTGATTTGCATCTCTCAGATGATTAGTGACTTTGAGCGTGTTTTCATATGTCTCTTGACTTTCTGAATGTCCTTTTGAAAGGTGTCTATTTAGGTCCTTTGCCCATTTTTTGATTGGATTGTTTATCTTCCTTTTGTTAAGTTGTATGAGTTCCCTATAAATTTTGGAGATTAGGCCCTTATCAGATATGACATTGGCAAATATGTTTTCCCACACAGTGGGTTTTCTCGTTGTTTTGTTGATGGTTTCTTTTGCTGTGCAGAAGCATTTTATTTTGATGTAGTCCCATTTGTTCATTTTCTCTTTAGTTTCAAGTGCCCTAGGAGCTGTATCAGTGAAGAAATTGCTTTGGCATATGTCTGAGATTTTGTTGCCTTTGGATTCTTCTAGAATTTTTATGGTTTCCTATCATACATTTAAATCCTTTATCCATTTTGAATTTATTTTTGTGTATGGTGTAAGTTGGTGGTCTAGTTTCATTTCCTTGCATATATCTGTCCGATTTTCCCAACACCATTTATTGAAGAGACTATCTTGGCTCCATTGTATGTTCTTGCCTCCTTTGT
The DNA here is from genome assembly GCF_963259705.1 of Myotis daubentonii. Classification (NCBI taxonomy): domain Eukaryota; kingdom Metazoa; phylum Chordata; class Mammalia; order Chiroptera; family Vespertilionidae; genus Myotis; species Myotis daubentonii. Next base: position 80,319,751 of record NC_081851.1, read on the forward strand.
CAAATATTAATTGAGCATATTGGTTCGGGCCAATTTCTGGGCTCTCTATTCTATTCCATTGATCTATATGCCTATTCTTGTGCCAGTACCAGGCAGTTTTGAGAACAGTGGCTTTGTAATACATCTTGATATCTGGTATTGAGATCCCACCTACTTTGTTCTTTTTCAGGATTGCTGCAGCTATTCGGGGTCTTTTTTTATTCCAGATGAATTTTTGGAGAGTTCGTTCTAGATCTCTGAAGTATGCCGTTGGTATTTTAATGGGAAGTGCGTTGAATTTATAGATTGCTTTGGGTAGTATGGACATTTTAATGATGTTGATTCTACCAATCCATGAACACGGTATGTTCTTCCATCTGTTTATGTCTTCCTCTATATCTTTTTTCAACGTCCTGTAGTTTTCTGAGTAGAGGTCTTTTACCTCTTTAGTTAAGTTTATTCCTAGGTAGCTTAATTTTTTTGGTGCGATGGTAAATGGGATTGTTTTTATAATCTCTCTTTCTGAAAGTTCACTATTGGTGTATAGAAATGCCTCAGATTTCTTGGGGTTAATTTTGTATCCTGCTACATTGCCAAATTCATGTATTAAGTCTAGTAGCTTTTTGATGGAGTCTTTAGGGTTTTGTATGTATAATATCATGTTGTCTGCAAATAAGTACAGTTTTACTTCCTCTTTTCCAATTTGGATGCCTTTTATTTCTTCTTCTTGCCTAATTGCAATGGCTAACACTTCCAGTACCATGTTGAACAGGAGTGGTGAGAGGGGGCATCCCTGTCTTGTTCCTGTTCTTAGGGGAAATGGTGTTAGTTTTTGTCTATTGAATATGATGCTGGCTGTGGGCCTGTCATATATGGCTTTTATTATGTTGAGGTATGATCCTTCTACTCCCGCCTTACTGAGAGTTTTTATCAAAAATGGGTGTTGAATTTTGTCAAATGCTTTTTCTGCATCAATTGATATGACCATGTGGTTTTTTTTCTTTCAATTTGTTTATGTGATGTATCACGTTTATTGATTTGCGGATATTGTACCATCCTTGCATCCCTGGGATAAATCCTACTTGGTCATGGTGTATGCTCTTTCTGATGTACTGCTGGATCCGATTTGCTAAGATTTTGTTGAGGATTTTGGCATCTATGTTCATGAGGGATATTGGCCTGTAATTCTCTTTCATTGTGTTGTCTTTACCTGGTTTTGGTATTAGGGTGATGCTGGCTTCATAGATTGAGCTTGGAAGTGTTCCTTCCTCTTGAATTTTTTGTAGTAGTCTGAGGAGGATAGGTTTTAGTTCTTCCTTGAATGTTTGGTAAAACTCCCCTGTGAAGCCGTCTGGTCCTGGGCTTTTGTTTGATGGAAGCTTTTTGATGACTGCTTCAATTTCTTCCATAGTTATTGGCCTGTTGAGATTTTTAGATTCTTCCTGATTGAGTTTTAGAATGTTGTATTTTTCTAGGAATTTGTCCATTTCCTCCATGTTGTCTAGTTTGTTGGAGTAGAGCTGTCCATAGTATTTTTTAACAATCGTTTGTATTTCTGTGGGGTCTGTTGTTATTTCGCCTCTATCGTTTCTGATTTTGTTTATTTGGGTCCTCTCTCTTTGCTTCTTGGTGAGTCTGGCTAGAGGTTTGTCAATCTTGTTTATCCTTTCAAAGAACCAGCTCTTGGTTTCATTGATTTTCTGTATTGATTTTTGGTCTCTATGTCATTTATTTCTGCTCTAATCTTTATTATCTCCTTCCTTCTGCTCACTCTGGGGTTTTCTTGTTGCTCTCTTTCTGATTCTTTGAGTTGTAGAGTTAGATGATTTACTACCATTTTTTCTTGTTTTTTGAGATAGGCCTGTAGAGCTATAAACTTCCCTCTCAGGACTGCTTTCATTGTGTCCCATAGGTTTTGGATTGTTGTGTTTTCATTGTCATTAGTTTCCAGGATGTTTTTAATTTCTTCTTTGATCTCATTGGTAACCCAATCAATATTTAATAGCATGCTATTCAGCTTCCAGGTGTTTGAGTATTTTGGGTTGTTTTTATTGTAGTTTATTTCTAATATTATGCCATCGTGGTCTGCGAAGATGCTTTTTATGATTTCAATCTTCTTGAATTTGGGGATACTTTGCTTGTGACCCAATATGTGGTCTATTTTTGAAGATGTCCCATGAGCACTTGAGAAGAACGTATATTCCCTGGCTTTGGGGTGAAGTGTTCTGAAGATGTCTATTAAGTCCATCTGATCTAGTGAGTCATTTAGGATTGCTGTATCTTTGCTGATTGTTTGTCTATAGGACTTATCCATTACTGTCAGTGGTGTATTAAAGTCCCCTACTATGATTGTATTGTTGTTGATCTCTCCTTTGATATCTTCCAGGAGTTTTTTTTTATGAATTTGGGTGCTCCTGCATTGGGTGCATATATGTTTACCAGGGTTATATCTTCTTGTTGTATTGATCCCTTTAGTATTATGAAGTGGCCTTCCTTATCTCTTGTTATGGCCTTCACTTTGAGGTCTATTTTGTCCGATATAAGTATTGCTACCCCAGCTTTCTTTTCCTTTCCATTTGCCTGAAAGATATTTTTCCATCCTTTCACTTTCAGTCTGTGTGAGTCCCTTCTAATGAGGTGGGTTTCTTGTAGACAGAAGATGTATGGGTCATGTTTTTTTATCCATTCAGCCACTTGATGTCTTTTGGTTGGAGCATTTAGTCCGTTTACGTTTAAAGTTATTATTCAAAGGTACTTGTTTGTAGCCATTTCTTTTTTGTGTGTGGCTGTTTTCTTTCTGAGCTTTTTATTTCTTCTTTTTTTATACAAGTCCCTTTAGCATTTCTTGCATTGCTGGCTTGGTGGTGATAAACTCCCTTAGCCTTTTTTTTTTTTTTGCCTGTGAAGCTTCTTATTTCCCCTTCAAGTTTGAATGATAGCCTTGCTGGATAGAGTATTCTTGGATTCAGTCCTTTGCTTTGCATCACTTTGTAAATTTCCGTCCATTCTTTTCTGGCCTGATGTGTTTCTGTTGAGAAATCATTTGATAATCTAATGGGAGATCCCATTGTAACTTTCCATCTCTCTCTTGTAGCCTGTAAGATTCTCTCTTTGTCCTGAACATTTGCCATGGTAATTATGATGTGTCTTGGTGTGGGTCTTTTCGGGTTCACCTTGTTTGGGACTCTCTGGGCTTGTGTGACTTTTTTCTTCCCCACCTCAGGGAAGTTTTCTGATATTATTTCTTTGAATAGGTTTTCTAATCCTTGTTCATCTTTCTGTTGTTCTGGCACCCCTATTATTCGTATGTTGTTTCGTTTCATGTTGTCCCAAAGCTCTCTTAGGCTCTTCTCCTGTCTTTTAGTTTTTTTCTCCAATTGCAGTACATTTTGGGTGTGTTTTGCTTCATTGTCTTCTAATTCACTAATTCGGCCCTCCGCTTCTCCTAGTCTACTGTTGATACTTTCAATGGTGTTTTTTATTGCAGCTATATCACTCTTCATTTCTTCTTGGGTCTTACTTAAGTTGTTGATTTTTTCATCTGTTTCTTCTAGCTTCTTCCATATGTTATTGATTTTTTCATCTGTTTCTTCTTGCTTCTTGTAGAAGTTGTTGATTTTTTCCTCCATCCGGTTTATGCACTCTAGGACCCTTATTCTGAATTCTTTTTCTGTCATGTTGCATGCCTCTGTATTACTTAGCTGCTTTTCTGGAGAGTCCTCCTTATCTTTCCTTTGGGGGTTTCTTTGTCTACCCATGTTTGATCTCACTGACATATCTAGACGTTGAGTCGTGCAGTGGCTGCTCCCTGGGTGGCAGTGACTCCTTGTTCTGTGGTTGTTCTTCGGGCGGTTGCGGTAGCAGCTGCTCTTCAGTTGGCAGCAGCTCCTCTGGTGGGTGCTATTCACAGCTGTGGTGGCTCTTCTGGCTGATGGGGGGAGGCTTCACGTACAGCTGCTGTTCCTCAGCAGAGGGTGTGGTGCTCAGGAGGCTGCTGTTGCTTGGATCTGCGGCGTTGATTTAAAGGCACAAAATACAACACAACAAGGCACCACATACCAGGCACTAAATACAAATATATTCACGATATTAATAACCCCAAATAAAGGTGACCACCCGAATTAAGAGAATTAGGGGATAAGGAAGAAGGAAGAGAAAAAGATAAAAGAGAAAAAAGAAAAGAAAAGTAGGGACCAAAAAAAGGAGTGCAAAAATGAAATTGGGAAAAAGGAGGGGGGAAAATAAAAGCGAGAAAAGAAAAGAAAAGAAAAAAAAAAGAGAAAAAAGAGAGAATGAAGTGGAAGAGGGGAAGAGACTTTTTATATGCGGAGAATACTCCTATAGAACCGCCACTAATCCCAAAAAATTCCAGCAACAGCTCCCTGGAGATGGATGCAAACTAGAAACAACTAATAATATAACAATGAAAATCGAATGGAGGACACTAATACCAAAATAAAAAAGAAAAAATAAAATGGCACTTTAAAAAATGGTAAAATGGTAGCAGTAATAATACTGGTTAAAAATAAGAAGGTAGTAATTAAAAGGGTAAAATCAGGTGATGGAAAAAGAAGGAAAAAAAAAAAGAAAAAAAAGAAGAAAAAAAAAAGGTTTCTTAGTTAAAAGGTGAAAAAAGACAAAAAAGTTTGCAGTAGTGAAGGTCCTTCAGTACTTCTATTCTTCAGTCTGGCTCGCCTTTAGTCCCGCCAGGTATTCAGGAGAGTGTTGAGTTTCCCTGCGACACAGTGTTCCTCTGTGTTGTAAACCACAGTCCTTATTTTAAAGCAGGTCGTATTTGTTTCCCAGACTTCCTTATTTTGTGTTTAGCAAAGAGTCAGTTTGTGGCTCAGCCTCTGGGTGGCAGTGTTCTGGGGTTGGCCTCTGAGGCTATACGGCTTCTCTATCGCATTTAAAACTGATTTGGAGAGGTCAACTATCCAGAGCTGGTTCCTTAATAGTTACCCGCTCTGTGTTGTTGCTGGGATTCTATAGGCGTGAATTTTTTAAAAAAATAATATAAGTCCATGTAGGCAATAATGGTTGCTTAATTTTTCATTATCATCGAAAATTTAGGTTTCCAAACACTAAAAATTCTCATACATTAAATTACTTTAAATATAAAAAAATAAAATATGGACATACATCCCTGGCCGGCATTGGTCAGTGGTTAGAGCATCGTCCTATGCACCAGAGGGTTGCGGGTTTGATTCACAGTCAAGGGCACTTACCTGGGTTGCAGGTCCAATCCCATCCGCAGTGAGGGCACGTGTGGGAGGCAACCAATAGATGTGTCTCTGTCACATGGATGTTTTCCTCTCTCCTGCCTCTTTCTCTGTCTCTCTCTTCCCTCTCTCCCTCCTCCCTTCCACTCTCTAAAAATCAATGCAAAAAATATTCTCACTCCTAGTGAGGATTAAAAAAATGTAAAAATACATATTTAGGAAAAAAATGTGAGTTACTCTTGAATTATGCATATGACCTGTAAGTATATGATATTTGTATGATACATATACATCTTTGTATTATGTGCTCCATATAGCATTATTAGAATGTAATATTTTATTGGCCTACAAAATGAAATAGTTGAAAATTAAACAAAATCTTGTAGCCTGTACAAATATTTAATATACTATTTTAATGTTAATTGATGTCTTACCCAGTTTTTACAAAATTTATGTCATAATATTTAATTAATTTTATTTTACAATCTTTCCAAAGTTTAAATTTTAAGAAACATTATAATTGCCGAAAACATGACTACTTTATTCCAATGGGCCCTGAAATACCTCAAAAATTTAATCTTTATCTTTATGAAAAAAGTTTTAAAAGTCATTAGGACTAGTCCTGGTTGGTTTGGCCCAGTGTGTAGAGCTTTGGCCAGCAGAATGAAGGGTCCCAAGTTCAATTCTGGTTGAAGGCAAATACCTGGGTTGCAGGCTCAATTCCAGTAAAGGGCATTACCTGGGTTGCAGGCTCGATCCCCAGCCCTGGTTAGGGAGCATGCAGGAGGCAACCAATCAATGTGCCTCTTTCACATTGATGTTTCTCTCTTTGAAACATCAATGTTCCCCTTTTGCTCTGAAAATTAATGAAAAAATATCCTCAGGTGAGGATTAACAACAAAAACGAAGTAATTAAACATTTTTAACATACTTAAGATCTACATATATAAAAGGCTAAGTGACCATCCAACCACCCGACTGGTAGCTATGACACGCAATGATGACCAGGGGGCAGATGCTCAATGCAGGAGCTGCTGAGCTGTGGTGACTTGGCAGCAGCGGTTCTGTGATGCACCCCGGAACCAGATAGGAGGAAGCCTGATTCCAGGGTGCATCACTGGAGAACCGCCCTCTTGCAATCCGGGACCCCTTGGGGGATGTTGGAGAGCCAGTTTCAGCCTGATCCCTACAGGCCAGTCCGAGGGACCCCACCTGCCGGAGGCACCCTGCTCACTCTGTAGATGCCCTTTGAGCCTCGGTGCCACACCAGTTGCGGCCAGCTGGGGAGGCACCACGGGAGTTTGGCTTCAGGGCGTGTCTGGCCCATCTCGCCCAGTCCTGCCCCGTGGCCACCTTCTAATTAATTTCCTTCTAATGCTTTGGGGCGTGAATACCATAATAAAGTAATAATAATATTATTAACAAAAATACTAATATCTATGGTCTATTTATATGCATTTATTAAAATGGATGCTGTAAAAATTTCAATCTGCACTAAGAAAAATATTGCAAAATTTTAAAGCCAAATTTAAACAGGGAAGTCCCAGGGGTAGCACGTGTCCTGTCAGTACACTAAGCAGCCAAGAGTAATGGTTCCCTGTGAGGCTTTTTGGCAGTAATACTCCAGGTCTCTGTGGTCCACACATTGTAACGTTATGAATTATTTCTAATGCTCAATATGCACTTCTGATAATCCATTGTCAATATTTTAAATTCATATATATTAGTGGAAGTTATATATTAAATCTGAAAAAAATGGACTTTATATTATTCTCTACGTCATTGTACAATAATCATTAAAAAGCAAAGGTTTTATCAATTACTTTATTAGCAAATCTATAACCATGCTACTTTATGTTTGGCATTTATAGAATCATTGTTTTACTCTAGTACAGTTTCAAATAAATTTAATCCTATATAATAAAAGGCTAATATGAAAATCGACTGAACGATGAAATGACTGGTCGCTATGATGGCACTGACCACCAGAAGGCAGACACTTATGTCGGGCGTGGTCCCCCTTCTCCACATCCTGCATGGAGAGAGAGAGAGACGTGAACCGGTTCTTTTAAGTAGAGGCGCTCGGGATTTGAGAAATGAAAGAGACAGGACATAAAAATAGAATAAGTTGGGACCTGGTGTGGCAGTCTGCCCTCTGATCGAGGGACAGACAGACGCTCATCACCTTAAGTAAATTTAATGTATATATTAATTCGAAGTAACATGAAGTTACATCACATCTGGGTGGGCCTTGAGTTCCTGGCAACATAATAGGATCCACTCCCTTAGCACCTGGCGGGAAAGGTCAGACTGAGTGGCATCCTAGCCTCTTGACTAGGACCGCCTCCAGGGCGTGGCTCTGCCTAAATGTGAATGTGATAAGCGTAAAGCAGTGCATCATCGTTTAAGAATGCTCTGAGTCCTGTGAAGTTCAAATGCCAAATGCAGTCACTGTCTTTGAAATAAGCTGAGGAAAGAGAAGCCATCTTTTTTGAAAGTGAAAGGTTTGCATGCTAGCTTTTTTCTTCCACTCCTTGTGTGAATACTATGCTACACAAATAAGATTTTTTCAAAACCACATGCATTCAGAATGAAAATATGTTCTTTGGAATTGAGGTATTGAGGGAGGAGAGCATCCTAGTATTCCAAACTTGCTCCCAGGAACCTCTCTGAGAGCCCTGTGTCTCTCTGTCCCTGTTGCTGAGAGGATTCCATTTGGAAAGGCCTGTCCCTGCTTGCCCAGCAGGTGGAGCCAAGTCCTAGCTGAGGAGGAATGTTTGTGTCTGTGATGGAGAGATTTGCTTGTCATCCATGATGTGAAGCCACTGAGTGGGCACTGAGGCCAGAGCTGACAAAGCAGAGGACGCCTGACGGTTGAACCACAATGGGTTTGTTACCTGTTTCCAGCAGGGGGGTATGCTTGGCTTGTACTCTCCCTTCTCTGCTAAGGGATTCAGGCGGGTTGCATGTTTCCTCAGCACTTCATGTATGTGTCCATGCAGGGTGGCAAGCCTGTGTTTGTCCTTCCTCTCAGAAATGTGTGTGTGCCCCCCCCCATCCTTCCAAATCCATTATTGACCCAGACATTCCTCCACCTTGGGTGCGGTGCAGTGCAGTGACCGTTCGCGTTTGCGCAGTTGCAATGGTTGAGATTGCACGAAAAGGATTGTCTGCCATTTTACCTGAGTAGAGAGCAGCCAGCTTTGCAGTTTCTCTTTCTCATCTGCTGCTTTCCAGCGCTTCCATTCTCAACGGTGCTTTCCATGGAGGCAGTACTTCCAGTGCGCTGCTGTCTGGAATGATGGCTGCAGGGGTAGGTGCCTTGTGGTGCCTGATATGAGAAATGTGCAATCCCTCCTGTGTCTGTGTCAGTCCTTCATTTTTAATTGCTTTGCCCTTCACAAACCTTCCCCGGTAGTTTTCCTTACGTGTCTGGTACTGCATGCAAGCATATGACAGAGCTCCTGTGTCTCTTGCTGGTGCCTTCCCATTCATGCATTAACACTGCGTACGCAGTCATGACTCAGTACTTTGGGTACACGGTCATGGCCATTGCTTCTCCGTACCTGCGAGGCAATGTTTTCCTTTGTTGTGTGCAGGATGGCAGCTGCCATCACGTGTCGGCTATTTCTGCTTTGCTATCCTCCACTGTGTGTTCTCTGCGTTATTTTTCCAGGACCAGGGGCCCTGGATCCAGACTTCGGTTGCTGTGTTGTGCTTTGCTGTTTTCTCTCAGCTAACACATTTTTTCCTCTCAGGTTAGATTTTCAGTGGTAGCTAGTGGTATGTAATGGGAAAGGGATGAAGGAGGGAGGGGGCGAAGGAAGGAAGGAAGGAAGGAAGGAAGGAAGGAAGGAAGGAAGGAAGGAAGGAAGGGACGAGGGAGGAGAGTGAGTGAGGGTAGAGTAGCCTAACAGCGATAGCTAGCTGCTCTCCTGGTTATGCTTGCAGTTCCTTTTCATGGGGCTTTCTGCAGGAATCAAGACAGGGTTATGCAGTGGTGACATCTTCAGATCTTGTTTCCAGAGCACTTTCCCTGTGTAAGTGGCAGCATGTGCTCAGCGTTTCTTGCAAGCTGGCACGTGGTTGGTCATGTGAGGTGCATGGCTGCTGTGTCTCCAGTATGTCACCTATTGCCTTTACTTTGCTTTCAGCCAGTCACCATTTTCCCGATCTCAGGATGCAAGATGCTGTGCTGTTTGCAACCAGATGCTGCTAATCTCTTAACCTTTCCCTGTGTTAGCGTTCTCAGCTCATTTGTGGAGTACAGCTTGCTCTAGGTAACCGGTTGCCATGTGCCCCAGTGACCGCCTCCCCGGTTCACAGTTGCTGGTTACCAGGTTCCCCGTTAGGTGGTTAATGCTTACTAGTTCGTTGGTCGCCAGCCTACTGTTTACTGGATATGAGGTTATATGTGAGGGTTTCCAAGTTACCAGGTTAGTGGTAACTAGGTTGCCTGTGGCCAAATTACCAGTTACCAATTGCCAGGTAACTGGTTACCGGTGACCAGGTTACTGGTTACCAGTAACCAGGTTACAGGTTACCAGCTACAAGTGAGCCGATCACCTGTTACCTGTTATGAGGATCCTGGTTACCTGATGATTGGTTACCAGGTCCAGGGTTATCAGGTCACCAGGTCAACAGGTACCTGTTCCAGGTCACTAGGTAGTAGGCCTATGCCTATGTCTTTGGCTATGCCTATGGCTATGGGCTATAGCTATGGGCTATTGGATGTGGTATATGGGATATGGCTATGGCTGTGGCTATGACTGTGCCTATGGATATGTCTGTGCCTATTGGTATGTCTTTGGCTATGGCTATGTCTGTGGCTGGGCCTGTGGGTCAGGGTTAGGATTAGGGTTGGGGTTGGGGTTGGGGCTGGGGCTGGGGCTGGGGTGGGTTAGGGTTAGGGTTGTGGTGAAAGAAAAGGCTAAAATCTGTATTTGTCCTATTTCAGAAGGGAAGAGAGAAACATGAATGATGAGTGATCATCCTAGATTGGCTGCGTTCTGCAAGAAGAAAGATGGACATGTGTTCTTATCTGCTAAGCGGAAGGAATAGATCCTGGCCAGTGTTGCTCACTGGTTAGACATTCAGATGCCCACAGAAGGGTCGCTGGTGGGATTCCTGGTCCAGAGCACATACGTGGGATGCATGTTTCATCGCCTGCCCCGGTCTGGGCTCCTATGGGAGCCCACGATCCATGTGTCTGTTGCATACTCATGTTTGCTTGCTTGTTTTCTCTCTCTCCTCCCCCTCCCTCCCTTCCATGTTCTCTAAAAAAGTGAATGGGAAACACATCTCCTTTGTAAAGAATTAAGCAAAATATACACACGAAAAAAGTACAAAGAAGGAAAAGATTTGTAGGGTGTGAAAAAGCAGCATACCCTTAAAGAAAGGCACCATGATGAGCAGAGCATTCAGCTCCGCTGATGTTTCTCAATGCAATGTGTCTATAAGATAAAAATGAAATGTTTGAGTGTCCCTCAGGTGTCAAGGTCCTGACAGAACACAACGAGGCCACTCTAGCAGGGTCCTTGCAGGGTCTCCCAAGCCACCATGTCAGGGGCGAGGCTCTCGGGGGCGAGGCTCTCGGGGGCGAGGCCGGGAGTATCAGGGGAAAGCGAGGTGTGAAGGAGGCGGGAAATGGACAGAGGAGGGTCCTGCAGGTGCTCCTGTGTACTGCCTTGCGTCGGTGCTCCCAGAGTCCCCCCCCCCCCCCACTGAGAAGATGCGAGCAGACTCAGCTGGTGTCAGTGACCGAGGGACACAGAGACCTAGGGACACACAGAGCGAGGTCCAGACACACCATGGAGTCCGCAGTGGCCAGGAGAGGTGACTTCCAGGATTGTGTGGCCAGTGTGCTGGTTCCTTGTATCCTCCTGGAGGTACCTTGTGAGTTTTTTTGACTCCAGAACTGTGTATTTCATTTCCCCACACAGCACCTACTTCATGGTGACTCTGTCCAAGACACAAGACCTGTTTGGACATCCATTTCCACAACAGTTGTTTGGAAAGTGATGTCAAACGTGTTCTATCTAGTTATTATCTGAAAAATAAATCTGAGCCAAGCAGTTATGTGTTTGATGTATTATACATTTATATTATACATCCATTGTATTTTAGGAGATGACATTTCTCATACAAAGTTGCCTTCCTAATTGTAATTAAATGAGGATGCTAAAAACTTTGTAAGTGTGAATGTTTTACTTGGCAAATGTTTAGAAACTTGGTAAGTATGAGTGTGTTTCACTGCCCAATGAACTATTGGGAGTCATGTGCTGTGACCAAAGCTGAATCTTTGCTAAATGACTGTCCCCATTGTCGAGACAGCCTGAATGGTTGTCCCTTCATTCTATGTTATGAAGCAATAGGCAGAAGCTAGAAGTAGAGTTGTGCCGGGGTGCAGCCCCAGCGGTCCAGGGGTCCCCAAAGGTGTGGATGTCATGGGCAAAGAATGAAGGCCACGGAGACAGTGTTCAGATGATCAGCATCACCAGGTTCTGACTTTATTGCCCTGTTATAAGTGTGTTTCTAGTATTTGATTCTATAAGCATGTGTCTGTAGTTACATCATGGTATGTTTTGGGTCCTCCTCTGACCTTTTATAGTTTCTTGTGTTATGTTTACAGTTTCTTATGAGACCTTTGGTAAAAATCTCATTTCTTTTTTTTTTTAATTTTTCTTTTTTTTTTATTGCTTAAAGTATTACAAAGGGTATTACATATGTGTCCATTTTATCCCCCCGCCCTAGACAGTCCCCTAGCCTCCCCTATTCCCCAGTGTCTTATGTCCATTGGTTATGCTTATATGCATGCATACAAGTCCTTTAGTTGATCTCTTACCCCCCTACCTCCTGCCCCCCAACCCTCCCCGGCCTTCCCGCTGCAGTTTGACAATCTGTTTGAGGCAGCTCTGCCTCTGTATCTATTATTGTTCAAAAGTTTATAATGGTCTCTATTGTCCATGAATGAGTGAGATCATGTGGTATTTTTCCTTTATTGACTGGCTTATTTCACTTAGCATAATGCTCTCCAGTTCCATCCATGACGTTGCAAATGGTAAGAGTTCCTTCCTTTTTACAGCAGCATAGTATTCCATCGTGTAGATGTACCACAGTTTTCTAATCCATTCATCTACTGATGGGCACTTAGGCTGTTTCCAAATCTTAGCTATGGTGAATTGTGCTGCTATGAAAAATCTCATTTCTATGTTGCTCTGCTGATTTTAATGTTATGTATTGTCTATGTTTCTACATTCTATTCTAAAGGTTAGTGTCTGTGTTTCATGATAAGGGCTAGCTTGTTATTTCTATTCTATGCTTCCTATTGTATTGCTCTACTGTGAAGCTATAAGGCAAAAACGGAAGGAAGTTTTCCTATTCTCTGGCTTAAGTAAAGGTTCTGCAGCTTACGCATGGTTGTTGTTAGCTATGGTGATGAACGACCTGCCTGGCAGTTCGTTGAAGTGTTCGTGGTTGCCTAGGTTGCCTAAGATTTTTAGGTAAGGAGGCTGCCTGCATTGTTTGAAGCGGTATTTCTTTAACTGACAGTTGTCCTTTTAGCCTTCCTGGTGGTCTTCCCTGGGACTGGCCTGCGTCAGGGGGTTTTTAGGGGCATAGGCTTTGGTTGTTTCTCTGGTGGTTAGACCCCTGAGGATGTGGGCCTAGCAAGTGCTCAATGTATTGCTAACAGTTTTAGTGTGAGTTCCTCATAAGTGCTCCACTGCATCTCTGTCACATTAGGCGGTTTTACTGATTCATTCCCTTCCCCAGTCCTGTTCATCCCTAAATCTAGGGAAACATTCCCAGCTGTGGGAACCACCTTTCCCGGGGAGGTGGCCCTGGTCAGAACACATAGCACTAAGGAGGGGAGCAAACCTATCCAAAACAGGATGCCCTAGATGCCAGGTCCCTTGGAATGTGTGCTGTGCAGATGTTTCTTCCCGGCAGCGACTGTGTGAAGCAGCAAGGATGGCACGGCTTGCGGCAGACTTGTAGTGATGCAACACCTGGCAGTTGCTGTGCTGATGGAAAGAGGCCAGGCTTGACATTGAAAGCAACCTTGGAACACCAGCAATGCAAAGCTTGTCATCACCGTATGATGTCATGTACCCAGCCGGGGCCGCATTGTGTTTGTAGTAAAGAGGTCATGGAAATAGCAACACACAGCTCATCGAGTGAGGGTCAATGATTGAGTGTTGAAGCATGAAGCAAGAAGTCCCCTTGATTCCTGGTAAGGGCACGCCTATCAGGTGATCGATTTTTTCTCTGTGACATCCATGTTTCTCTTTCTCTCCCTCTCCCTGTGTGTCTCAGATCCATAACAAATTCAAAGTAAAACTGGAAAGTGTCGATTTCCTCGTAGTCTCCCCCCAAAAGGTATCTGATTTTAGTGAAACCACCCACCCCTTTTCTTCCTTAGTGATAGTGAGAATTCTGGTTCCTAAATGTTCCCACTATGTCCCATGCAAACCTGTGTCCACACATCCACATAAAGAGCTGAGCATCCCATCCTGGAGAATTTTCCATTTCCTTGCAAAGGAAGTGAGATTCCTCCCATTGCAAATGGAAAGAGATGGTAGAAAAAGCTGTGCATGACGATGAAGGCTAATGAGTGTGAGCTGGAAAAGATGTATTGAAGAAATGAAGGCGTGATGATTGCAAGCAGATCCTGTATGTGTAGGTTTGGGTGTGGGGGGCATCAGCATTTTCATGTGAATGAGGACTTGATTGTGCGAAGCTTTTGTTCACCACCTGAGAGGTAATCAGCAGAGGTGGTGAGCCACTTGGAAATGTGTGGTGTTCCAAGGCGAGGCTGTGGGTTGGGTTGCCCTTCATGACGTGGGCGAGAGACCCCAGCTCCCAGCGTGCACAGGGGGCCCCTGCGTGTGCGTCATCAGGTCCATGAGTCAGGGCTGGCTCCTCATGAGTCAGCTGAGACCCGCAGAAAAGAGTATTCCAATGGGCAGATTTCACCTGTTCCCGAGGTGCTGTGTCAGGATTGGGTGGATGTGGGAAAAGGCGAGTGTGAAGCTGTGGGTGAATGGTTGGTTTTGAGACTTTGAGGTCACCCCTCCCCCCAGGTCGTCAATCACTGTAGGGAAAGAGGTTGCCATTGTTGATATGGCAATGCCATCGTTTTTTCAAGGACTGTGTGCATATGAGTGTTCCACAGCACACTTGCTGCCATTTCCTTTGCCATCTGCACAGAAACCCTCCCCAGAGGCAGCTGGTCCAAAGACTTGTGAGTGCTGGGTGGGATCAGGTGTAAGAGAGTTGTGATGAATGCTGAAGTCACCAAGAGAGTCGAGAGGGTGAGCAGGTGCGTCAGGGGACATTGTTTAAAGGAGGAGATGTTTGTGTTTAAGAGCAGGTGACTGGATCCCCTGTTTGTTGCACAGCCTCCAAAGGTGGTGGTGGTATGTCAGTGGCCAGTGAGAGCGATGAGATCCTGTGCAAGAGGGAAGTGTATGAGAGACCATGAGCTATGCAGACCTTGGTCCTCCATGTGGACTCGGCTCCCCTGTTGTGGAAGCAGGCCGAGGTGTTAGCACGTGGATTTATCTCAGCAGCACGGACAGACGGACAGACAGAGACACAAGGGCTCTCGTTGAGGTTCCTGATGAGAAAGTTTGCTAATAGTCTAATGCTGTTGTCCATATTTCAATTCTAAGGGGCGCATGCCCATTTGGAATGACTGTTTTAGAGACGGAAAGACCCAATGTTGTTCTTGTAGCCATTTTTTGTAGCATCCATTTCGCAAACATAGTGAAAAGAAGAAGAGCTAGGATGCCCCCATGTTCTGATTGTGAAAGATGTGTTGCATTTCCTCAGTTTATTTCACACACCGTGCAGGTGGTATGCAGGCGAATGGTGATGCAGAGATGAGATCATCAAGCAGGATTGAGTTTTAGAGAAGCAGAGGGCTCCTGCTCGCTGTGGCAAGTAGCAAAACGTGCAAAGTTCTCATGGCTTTTATTGGGGAGTCCAGCAAGTGACACTGATTAACAGGCATGCCTATGAGACCATGTGAGCTAAGTTATACATTAAAGTATTAGTTTCCTATATTGTTCAAAGATCGTCTGAAGCAGTAGATGTGTAGCCTCCCTTGTACTTTCCATGCCCTCATGGAGTATTCATCAGCTCAAGGAAATTGTGCCTCTGAACAATAAATCTTGCTTGCAAGACTTTGTTCTGATGTGGCCAGCTTGCTGGCCCCCACCTGTTCTTGGCAGAACGTGGTCTTCTAGTTACCTTCTCTTTTCACTTGCGTGGCTACACATCGTTACCGATTTTGGCTTTGGAAGTGTGCTGGCTTGAGAAAGTTGATGAATGTATAAGCACAGGCTTCTGCTTGTAAAAGTTACCTTTAGGATGGGCAAAGGCCTCTAGGAAGTGGTGGCAAGAGGCGCAGGACAACATGTGTATTTGTAGTCCTGGTGTTTGGGGATGGTTTGAAACGGACTCTTGCAAAAGTGAAGAGAAGCAATAGCCAGTGTTTGTCAATGGTCGAGCATCAGCTTTCGAGAAGAAGTGGGGCCCAGCATTTCCCAGTGAGTGTTGTGAGCTGCACGGTCCCCTCTTGCAGTCTCTGTGGAAGGAGAGTGTAGGTGTTGTGGCTGTCTGTCCCAGCAGTGAATGTGGTAAGGTAGGAAGCAGGAATGTGTCCATGCTGGCATGGTGATTGGTTTGAGTGTGTGGGTTTTTGTGGAAGGTTTCCGTGTGTGATTGGCAGTGAAGGGCCTGTTTGTGGGATTGGGGTTTGCTCCCCTGTGAGTGCAGGAGGGAGGCAAGCCATCGTGGATGTCTGTCCATGCGGTGGATGTTTGTATGTGTGTTTTTTGCGCTTCATCCCTCCCTTGCATAATTTCTGAAAGATCCAAGAAGAAAATATCCTTGTGTGAGGATTAACCCGTCCCCCAAAAGAGGGTGTCAGTGCCTGAATTTTATAATGTGGAAAGAAGACCCCGAGAGGTGTTTTTGAAAAGAAAAAACCTCTGAATGTTGTAGCCAGGGTCCGTTTCATTGCAGGGAGGGCCCCAACGGTTAGGATTCCCCTCTGTGCTTCCTTGTGTTACTGCGCATGAGGAGGCGCCGATTTAGAAATGTGGCATTTTGTGTTGCCCAATTTCCCCGAGTTTTTCTTGTGTTTGGAATGACAAGAGAGCAGCTTGGAGGAGCCAAGATGAAAGGTCACTGCCTGTGAGGCCATCGCTGCGGCCAAGCGATCCTGTGCTGCTCTTTTGTGGCCATTGCAGGAAAACACATTGTGCTTCTGTCCTTGGTGCTGAAATGTCAGGTCCACTGAAATGTTTCCCAAAAAAAGGCAAACAAGAAATGCCGGAAAATCCTGGAAGCTGTCCCGGGCTGCCATGATTCCGTGGCTGAATGGAGTGAAGAGGCAGGTGTAGACGTGTGAGCTGTTTGTGGCCCAGGCCTGCAGAGGGAGGCATTGTAGAGCGCTGCCCTGGCTTGGTGAGCTGGTGCGTTGAGGGTGTGAGCTGGTCCCCTGTAGGCGGGCATTGTTGAGGCAGTGAGTCATTTCCCAGAAGGCTGCGATTGTGGACCATCCATTGTGTCATTGGAGGGGCAGACATATTGCGAGAATCCGTTATTCCCGCCATGGTGAGCGAGAGGCCAGCCTTGTTGATGCCCTGAGTCACCTGGAGGCCTGTCTGATTGAGGCAGGCATTTCCTTGGGGATGGCCATGAGTGAAGAAGCAGGCAGCTATTGACGTAGAGGCCGCCATTGTTTCCTCATTTAGTTATTTAGTAACAGGAAGGCGAGGCTGTCCATGTTGAGTCCGTCCATAGCATGGCGACCTCCACTTTCCGGGCAGTCAGTATCGAGGAGGCTGATCTAGTTTCGGGTGGAGGTAGACACAGTGAGTTTTTGTAATGGGAAGGTGTTAGTACCAGGAGAAAAAGATTGTGGTGAGTGGCTTGCTGCAGAAAGAATGTGTTTATTTTGTTAGGAAGTTATTTTTATTACTAGGGGCCCGGTGCACGAAATTTGTGCACTGGGTGTGTGTGTGTGTGTGTGTGTGTGTGGGGGGGGAGTGTCCCTCAGCCCATGCCCCCTCTCACATACTGGGAGCCCTCAGGCGTTGACCCCCATCACCCTCCAATCACAGGATCGGCCCCTTGCCCAGGCCTGACACCTCCGCCAGAGGTGTCAGGCTTGGACAGGGGACCCCCATCTCCCCCCGATCACTGGCTCTGGCCCCCGCCCAGGCCTGAGGCCTCTGGCCCAGGAATCATGCCTGGGCAGGGGACCCCCATCTCCCTCTGATCACTTGCTCCACCCCCCGCCCAAGCCTGACGCCTCTGACCCAGGCTTCAGGCCTGGGCAAGGGGACCATCATATCCCCCCAATCCCCGGCTCCGCCCCCCACCCAGGTCTGATGCCTCGGCCAGAGGAGTTGACCCTCATCACCCTCCGATCACCAATCACCGGATCGGCCCCTTGACCAGGCCTGAGGCCTCCAGCAGAGGTGTCAGGCCCGGGCAGGGGACCCCTAGCTCCCGGGACTGCCAGCTTCGACCGTGTCCAGCTCCCATCGCTGGCTCCACCCCTACTTCCTGCTATCACTGGCCAGGGCAGCAAAGGCGCCTGCCCCCCAGCTCTTAGCTCCCCCCTGGGTTTCCGATCACTTTCAGTGGCAGGGGGCTTCTTCCTGCTTTCCCTTTCACCTCCCTGCATTGTGCCTACATATGCAAATTAACCGCCATCTTGTTGTCAGTTAACTGCCAATCTTAGTTGTCAGTTAACTGCCAATCTTAGTTGTCAGTTAATTTGCATATAGCCCTGATTAGCCAATGAAAAGGGTATCGTCGTACGCCAATTACCATTTTTCTCTTTTATTAGTGTAGATTTTAGAAAGGAAGAGGGACGGGGGGAGGGAAGGGGGGGGGAGAGAGAGAGAGAGAGAGAGAGAAATATCCGTGCTGAGAGAGAATCCTTGATGCTAGAGAATTCCCTGAAGTTACTTTTCTGGCTGTGGTTGTGCACCCCCTGTAGCCCTATGAAGGGGCGTCCTGGAGACCGGTGCACTGATGTTCCCTGTGAGGTAACTCTCTGACCATGTCGAAGCTGCTGATTTTGTGGCCTTTTGAAAGAAAGTAGAGAGTGCTGGTCATAGTAGGTGTATCTGTGAAGCTGATGCAGTGAGCAGTATGGGCTAGTGCTGGTCTTCCCTGTGAAAGATGTGAATTTGCAACCATTCCCAGGCACCCTAAGCAGAAATAAACATGCCTTCCTGTGGCAGTTTTGAGCACGTGGCATGCCAAGGCATTCCTGTTGAAGTGTCCATGTGCTAAAGTAGGATGGTTGTGTTGTTTCCCCCATGTTAAGTGTGAATGTGATCAGCATCCATGAGTATGTCCTCATTTGTGAATGTTGTGAATTGTTTGAAGTTGCCATGGCAAGTTCAGTGTGTTTGAAATCAGCCGGGGCAAGAGAAGCCATGTTTGTGGACAGTGAAATGTTTGTATGGTCTTTTTCTCTTGCACTCCTTGTGCGACTATGACACTACAGGAATAAGATTTTTTTTCAAAGCTCAGGCATTGAGAATGACTCTGTTCGTTGGAATGGAAGTGTGGAGGGAGGAGAGCATCGTCGTGTTGTCAAGTTCCTCCCAGGAAGCTGTGTGGGAAGCCATGTGTCTGTGTGGGTGTTGGTGAGAGGATTGCAGTTGTCAAGGCGTGTCCCTGCTTGGCCAGCAGGTGGAGCCAAGAGCTAGATGAGGAGGAATGTTTGTGTGTTTGTTGGTGTTGGAGAGATTCGGTTGTCATCCCTGCAGGATGTGAGGCTCGTGAGTGGGCCAGGAGGGCAGAGGTGGCCCTTTGTAGCGGGTGTCTGAAAGGGGTGATCCCGCGGCTCCGTTGTTTTTGTATTGGAAGCCCTATTTTTTGTTGGCCGGAATGGCAGAATGAATTCCTGGCCAGAAAGTGTCATGGCCAGTGTGGAGATGTGTTGAAGAAGAAGTGCAGACTGCCAGGTAGGGAGAGTGCAAAGGGTACCAGTGGGTTCCTTTTTTCTGTGTCCTGTGAAGGGTGCAGATCGTGGTGGGTGCTATTCCCTCTGCTGGGTCCATATTGCCCTTGGAGTTGGTTCCCCTAGTGCAGTGATGGCGAAGCTATGACACGCGTGTGAGAGGTGACACACGAAGTCCCTTTCTTGGTTGGTTTTTCTTTGTGAAATGGCATTTAAATCCATAAAATAAATATGAAAACTCTAAGTGTTTGCTTTACTATGGTTGCAACTATCAAGAAATGTCTCTATGTGATATGGCCCCAGAGTTTAGTTTGGGTTTTTCCAAATGCTGACGGGACATGGCAAGGTGCAAAGGTTGGCCTTCCCTGTGCCTAGTAAGTCCTGGGCTCCAAGGTTGACCTTGCCATGGGCCTGGTGAGGTCGTCCCCCCTGGTTCCCTGTGGGCTTTCTTGTTTTGCACATGAATGCAGGGCTTCTTGTCTTTTTTTGTAAATGTTGACCTTTGTGGGGTATTTGCATTTCATCTGTGTTATGCAAATGCGATGGAGATGTGAGCACCCCCCCCCCCTTGGTTGTGTTGTGGCCATGTCCCTCCTCCCCATGTGTGCCCCTGTGTTTTTTTGTTGGAGCCCAATGCTTCCCAATGCATAAGGCTGCGTGCATTTGCCCTGAAATGGTTGCTTGACTGTGACCGCGTGCCAGCTTAGCTGGTGCTCAGGAAAAAAGATGTCTTGCCATTTGTCATGTACCCTGAGTCACGCGGTCCCCCTGTGCATTGTGCTGTGCCTTTTTTTTGGTCCCCCCAGCCCAGCGTGTTTTAAGCGAGGCCAGCAGTCCCCAATGTTGCGAGGAGCCGGTTTTGTGTAGGGTTGGTTTGTAGGTGGGCCATGGAATTGTGTGATGGGTGAGGTGGCAAAGGCTTGGTGTGTGAGTGGTTGAGCAAAGGATGGGCTTCCCAGGTGAAGCATGTGAAGGTGTTTTTGTGGCGTTGGGGGGTGAGGTCCTTGGGCCATGGGAGGAGGCAGGGTCGGTGGCGTCCCCCCCCCCCCATGTGCCCCTGTGGCCATGCAGGCTTGAGTTTGTGAGCCCACAGCTGGCCAGGTGTTTGAGCATGTTGGGTGAGTCCCTATGATGGGGTGGGTGTTGGATGTCAGGTTTGTGCCATGAATTGGTGGCTGCGATTGTCAAAGCTAGCATCTGCCATGTGCCATTTCCGTCCTCTCCAAGGATGTGGTTTGAATGGCAGGATTGAGTGTTGATGTGGAGTCTGTGATGCTGTTAACGTAAAAAAACCATTGAAACCTGTAAAGAATTTTTGTGATTTTATTTGAGCCAAACTGTTGACATATGCCGGGAAGCAGAACCTCAACGAATTGAGATAGTGCTCCGGAGAATGGCGGGGTTACATCCGTATTTATACATGAAATTCATTGGTGACAGATTTAAGGAGGTGGGATTAAGCGAAGCGGGGAAACCTCCGTGATAGGATAAAAAGTAAAATGATGTACGCATGCTTAGGTGGGTGCAGGAACAATTAACATGATAAATGAAAGAATCTGCTGCATCTGTCCTGGGCCCAGCACACCTGGCCCTGCCCCAGGGGCTCCAGATACAGGGAAACCACAAGTTACCCAGACATTTCAAGGGTATGTTATCATAGATGCAAAAAGACAGATAGGCTCAGTTACAGTAAAGGTTGACCTTATCAGTGAAGATATCGGCTTAGTATGTAACTGCCCACCATAACTGCTTTTAGTTAAGGTTTAATTTCAGACCATCCTTTGTGGTTACTTTAGGTCTCCGAGTCTGCAAAACTGCCATGCAGGCCTCTCCTGAGCTTGTCAGGTCAGCATGTGGCCCCTTTCTTTCACAATGCCATGGAAGTGCATTGAACCGTGTCGTCGTAGGAGAAAGCAGATGGGCTGTTTGTGGTTGTGTTTGTTTGGTGGATGTGTTTTCATGTGGCCTTTGCAGGTTTGCGTGAGTTCCTGAGGGAAGTGGTGTGCAGTGGCCTGAGCAAGGGAAGAGGCAGAAGTCCCCCGTGAGGATGTCCTCTCAAGCCAAGCCTTGAATGGCAAAGGAGCTTGTAGTGGTTGGTGCTGTCCTCGGTCCATGTGTTCCCTGAGCAAGATGGATTTGCATGTGGATGCATGGTTTTGTCCTTTTTTGTGTGTGAGCGGAGGTAGTTGTGAAATGTTTTTGTCCTTTTGAAGTTGTGTTTGTTGGTCCCCCTGAGAGCGCAGCCCTGGGCCCGTGGCTGGGATTGAAAGGACAAAGCAGGACTGATGGCTGTGTCCTTAACCCCTCTTCCAAGAAAAAGCCGCAGGGTGTATCAGTCACTCAGCCTGCCCTTATCTCGGCCAATGGGAACGTGGGGGAAACTAGCCCAAGGCCAAAAGTATGCTGGCCACACCCCCTGTCTTTGTGTAACCAGACCCTAGCTGCACCCTGCCCCCCCCCCCCCCCAAGCCCTATAAATTCTTTGTTCTCTTGGAACTCGGGGCTCTCTCTTGCATCCAGTAATGGAGACAAGGGGGGGACCAAGAGAGCTTGTATAAAAGGACCCTCTGCTTTTGCATCGGAATGACTGGCTCCCTGGTGTGGTTTTATTGGGGATCTTGAAATCTGGGCATAACAGGATCAGAAGTGCCTGTATTGTGATTGTTTGAATGGTTCAGCCTGAAGTGTCCTGCTGCCACATCAGTTTATTTATTTTTTTGCCCAAGCCTAGAGGTTTGGTCCACTTTGCTTTGTCTTTGTTCCCCCATGTGTCAGACAGGCGTGGATTTCAAGTTCTGCATTAAGGTGTCCTGTGATTTTCAATGTGTCAAAGAAGTTCCTTTGTGTGGAGAGAGCAAGGGCAGCATGGGGTGCCAAGTCATTGAGACGAGTTTTTAGGATTTGGAAGGAGGACGTGCCTGTGGGTATTTGAAAGGGCTCCTAATGTCGTTGCTGGGAGGGAGGGAGGGAGGTGTTATGGGTTCACTCAGCGAGATAGACCACCGACTCAGAATTTAAATTTAAGAGCCTTTATTAAGCTGGCCAGCTGACCACAGTCACAGCACCCTGCCGAAGCAAAGGCTGAACTGCAGCCCGATTTCCATGACCAGCGAGTACAGTTACAGCAGCCTGCCGGAGCAGAGGCTGAACTGCAGCGCTGACTGCAAGAGTTACATTTTATCATTAAATTCTGTGGAGACCCAGAGAAAAATGTGTCTTTCAAATTGTGGGCCCCCCAATATGGAGGGAACTTTCTTTATTTATACTTTTTTTCAGTCTTTTGTCTCCCAAATTTGGAATGAGACTTCCGGGCCTTCTGAGAAAGAAGGCCTGCGTGCTGGGAAGGGGCCATGAGATCATATCTCAAGGCCTGGCCTGATGTCAGTACCTTCCTATCTATGTGTTTTAGGAACAGACAGCACAGCATGACCCGTCTGGCCAAAGTGCCAGATATGCAGCCTAGCACAGGAGGGAGTGAGGGAGGGGGTGGGGAGGGAGGGAGGGAGGGAGGGAAGGAAAGAAGGAAGTGTTATGGGTTAGCTCAGCGAGATAGACCACCGACTCAGAATTTAAATTTTAAGAGCTTTTATTAAGCTGGCTAGCTGACTTCCAGCTGTGTCCCTCCCGTAAGAGCCTCACAGCTTGCAGTGCTGAGCGAGAGTACAGCAAGACCTTCTATCTGCAAAGACTTCAAAGTATTTTTTTAAAAAAAGAAAAAACAAACTGCAAAGCTGTTCAGTAGCCATTTCTGGTACTGGCAGGGTAAAAAGTTTGCATAAAATTTACGAGCAGGGTCACACCTGGCTGGGTTTAATCATAACACATTGGTTTTCTAGCGAGATAATTAGCAATTTTTCTCTCCCATGGTCCCTGCTCCTAGCATAGAAGGATGGAAGGAAGGAAGGAAGGAAGGAAGGAAGGAAGGAAGGAAGGAAAAAAGGAAGGAAGGAAGGAAGAAGGAAGGGATGGAGGAGGAGGCTTGTTTAGGACCAAGGCAAGGTTTGTGGTGCAGAAGGTATGTGTTTGTGGCGTGATTGTATATTTGGACCTGGTGAGTCATCTTGTTGAGATCTGCCAGAGGGTCTGTTTGCCTCCATGAAACCCCGTTTTCCCTGAGTGTTCTTTGTGTATGTGGTTGAGCTGGTTCCCTGTCTTTGTTGTGGTTGTGTTTTTTTCATGGTCCTTGTATGTATTTGTAGCAGAATGGTTGTCTGAGATAGGTTTCGTGGTTAGATTGTTTGGTCGAGTGTGTGGTTTTGAAGTATGGTAGCAACCATCAGGTAGAAACTGTAGTTTAACTCTAACCCTGCTGTTTGGCTTAACAATAGAAAAGTTACTTTGATTTTCTGAATTGTATAAATCATCCCATTTGATTGAATGACTATCCCATTGATTGTTATCTTACTGGTTATCGAAGCACATTCTTCTATACCTGGGAAACAGGACAGCACAATTACCCTAAATTGTTTTAGTGTTCACAGATGGTGCGTTCCAGTTGACTCAGTGGCCCTAAGACCAGGACAGTGCAATTACTCTAAATTGCCTCGATGGCTCTAGTAAATTACTGCCAAGTCAGTGGTTCGAGACCCTTGGGCTCTAGATAATGTGTTCCTGTCAACCCAGCGGTCCCAGATGATGTGTTTCTGTCAACTCAGTGATCCGGAGACCCAAAACTGTAATTAACATTCTTAATTTTGCTTCTGTAATCTGCTTTTTGTGAGCCAGGTACCTCATTCCAAACCCTGAGAGGTAATCAATACCTTTGTGATGTTTTGCCTACATGATCCTGGAACTGTGCCCAAATGGCTGCTATGAGATTTGGGAATGGCCCCTCATAGTCCCGGATTGCAATAAATGTGACTCCTTAATTCGACTTCTTGAGGCGTCCTTCTGTGATTCGCAGGGTACATTACAACAGTTTGTGGTGGTTGGTTGAAGGAGTTTTTGTGGTCATGCATCTGTCAACCGTCCAGCAATGGGCAAGACATATTGCTCTTTGCTGTGAGGGCAGAGGCGCTGTGGGGGTGGAGGTGAGAGGTGGGTCTGTGTTTGTAGGAGTTGTCCAGTGTGCTTGTGAAGCCAAGGTGTGATATTCCGTTTGGATGAGAAGGTCGGTGATGCGAGCCGTGAGGCGGATGTGAGTGTAAGTTGGAGTGTGCAAGTGGTAGGGCGTGTTGGTGAGACGTGAGGTTTGGTGTGGGGCTCTGTGCGGGGGTCATGAGGTGAGCTTGTGCCGTTTTTCGGTCTAGCTAGGCTGTGAGCGATGAGGCAGTGAGAGAGAGGTGTTGAGCAAGTCGTTTGTTTTGAAGTGATTTCTATGCCTTTTTCTTTGTAAGTAGTTGAGTGTTGTGTGGCATGGCCCCTATGGTAGATGTGAGGTGGCCCAGAAAAGCGGAGAGGAGAACAAAGAGAACCGGGTGATTCAGAAAGAAAAGGAGAAGTTTATTTGTGTTCTCGGGTGAGACCCACTGGCCCAAAAGGTGGGGCCAGTGAATTTTGCGCCTCCAGGGAGGGAGGGTCATCTTTTTATTGAGGTGTTTGGTGGTGGGGGGGGGCGGCCCTGAGCTGAGGAAGTCTCCGCCACAGGGATCATCATGGCCTTCAACTGAGGAAGTCTCAGCCACAGGGGGTGAGCGGGGTATTCAGGAAGAAGTTAGTATGTGTGTGGGGGTATGTGGATTCAGGGAGAAGAAGCCGGTATCTGTGTCTGGCATGTTGATCTTTGAGAAATTCCAGGGGAAGTCCATTGTCTCATCCCATGTCTGCATGTCTGGGCTCTCTCCGACCTAACAGTAGGCAGTGGCAAGTGTGTCCCTGTTTGCTGATGCTGTAAGAGAGAGAGAGAGAGAGAGGAGAGAGAGAGAGAGAGAGAGAGAGAGAGAGAGAGAGAGAGAGAGAGAGAGAGAGAGAGGTGTTGTGTGAAGATGTGATTTTTTTGAGTGCATTTTGTGTGGTAAGCGTTTTGTATTGTTGGGGAAGGAAGTGAGTCCCATCTGTGTGTGGCGTGTGATTTTGTTGTGCAGCCAGTGTCGTGTGGAGTTGAATAGAAGGCATCCGTTTCCAAAGCCAAAGAGAAGAGGCCATTGGAGATGTTGCCCAGAAATGTGTTTGCAAGGCCTTGTTGTTTGCCAGCGCTGGGGTCCCCTGGGGCCAAAGCTTGATGGAGCAGTGGATGGGCCATTGTTGAGGTGATGAGGGTGGAGGTTTGTGGCTCCCTGAAGGCATGGCCATGTGGGTGTGTCGCAAGGGCAGGCGATGGTGGTGTGTGGCTGGAAGTTGTGTCTGTTTAGATGTTTTTAGGTTTGAAGTGGGGAGGAAGTGTGAAGTTTTGTGTTTGGTGAGGGAGCCAGCTGTTGTTTCTGGCCTCGTTTCTGTGGAGGTGTGTGTGCAGAGGGTGCAGCGCTCGCATGGGTTGTGTGGGACGGAGCCTGTGCGCTGGGGCGAGGTGCGTGTGGGCCGGGAGAGTGGGCTGAGTGTGGTGCGTGGCTGTGAGGCCCGATGGCAGGGACGTTTGTGAGGAGTAAAGCCAGGTAAGATTGTTGTTTGTTGAGTGATGTCAGGAAGCTGAAGGTGGTGTGGTGTGTGGCAAGGACAGGTGGTGTGTGTGTCCCAGAGCAGGTGAACGGTATCCTGTGGTCCACTCGGGGTAGGGTGTGGTCAGTGGCTTCCGTTTTCGTGGGAGTATCGATGAAAAAGGGCAGGTGTCATGGGGCAAGTGAGATGTGACTGTGTAGGAGTGAGGAGGCGTGTGTCTCAGCCGCTGAAGCTGTTTGGCAGTAGCAGGGGATGCATTGTGTTGTTTCCGCTGAGAGTGCAGGTTGTGTGTAGGGATCCCAGTGGGTCAGTGTCCTGATGAGGAAAAGGAGGCCGTGCGAGGCGCTTGTTGTCCCCAAGGTGGAGGGGTAGGTGCCGTTTGGGTCGATTGAGCCCTGGCGTTGGTCCCCTTTTTCCCCCCGAAGTGGCTTTTGAGGTGATTTCAGTGTGGGTAGTCGTTTTGCTGAAGGGCACTGGTTGCCATGTGTCCCCTGCGGGTATGTGCGAAGAAGTCTCCGACCCGAAAAGTTCCCGCTGTTGCCAATCCCGCCGAAAGTGCTTTAAAAGCCGGCGACTCCCCTGACTGGTTTTTGTAGGCATTCTGGCTGAGCCACGCCTTGTGCGGCTGATGGAATGGAAGTTTAATGCCTGAGCAGTGTTATGTTGTGCTTTGTTCCTGGGGCAAGCTACCCACCTGTTGTCCGCTGAGGTAAGTGGTTGAGTTGTGTTGTGATTTTGTTGTCCTGTTGGTGTGGGAGTGGGTGCATGTATTGTTTTTGGGTGCTTCGTTGTGCAGGCGGTGGTGTTTTTGGAGTGTGGTTTGAGTGGGTCATGAGGGAGAGGTGCGTTTGGACGTGTGTGTGTGTTGTGGGTGTGTGGTGGAGCATGTAGGTGGGCGGTGCGTGCCGTGTTGATGTCCAAGTGTGTTTGTGAGCCGCCCAGGATGGTGTCTGGCATGGGAGACTGTCCATTCGTCCTCCCTTGTGTGTGTGATAGTGTCCTTAATGTAGTAGCATTGTAAAAGCGTGTGATGATCGTTTTCTAAAAGGTCCTTTAGACTTTTTTCTTTCCCCCGTTTTCCGTCTGTCTGTCCCTTCATCTCTGCCTGTGCTTCCAAGATGTTACGTGTGAGAAGGTTGAGGGAAGGCCGATGTCCCCGCTGGCTGTTGGCTGTGATGGAAGTGGTTAGGTGTGTGCCGTGGCAGTGTCCTTGGTGTAGTAGGTTTTGGTGTAGGAAGGAGGAAGGGAGGGAGCGAGGAAGGGGAACAGAGAAGGAAAGGTGAGAGATTGTTGAATTGTCATGTGAATTTTCTAGACTTGTGTTGAGTGTTGCATGTGTTTGTTTTGAATGGTTGTAGGTGGGAGCCGTTCGTCCGATGAAGGTCGTGTGTGTTTGTGTGAGTGTGTGTGGGGTCCTCCTGGCATGGTGGGTGTGGGGAAGATGGGTGTTGGTCCGTGTGTGCCGTGATCCTTGGTCATGTGGCATTTTGATGGTTGTCCTGTGGTCCCATTGTTTGCACAGGACCCGTATGGGCAGCTGTTGGAGGGAGCCGTGGTGGACCGGTGGAGGGGGTGGTGAGTTGTGACAGCCCTGTGCCGGGTGCCGTGCAGGCGTGTGAGGGTCTCCCCCGCCCCCCCCACCCCCCAGTGTGTGTGGTGTGGTTTGGGTTCCTTCCTACTGTGTGTGGTGAAGGCTGCCGTAGAAATGTTTGTTGCTTTTTTTTTCAGGGCAAGTCATGTATTGAAGGTGGAAGTTCTGGTTTGTCCATCCATGCGAGGTCGTTGTGCTTTGGAGCTTCCCTTTGCAGTGATCCAGCGTGTCCTTGGGTGGATGTGTTTCTGCTGTGAAGAGGTAAGAAGGTGTTATGCTTCAGAAGGGTGAGAGTCGGTTCAAGGGACATGAGGTTCAGAGATCAGGAGCGTTTGCTGAGATGGCCATGTCGTGTTGTAGAGGAGTTGAGCGTCATGGTATTGTTTTGGAGCCACATTTGCGAGAATTTTGCCACCGACTCCAATGAGGTCTTCAAGAGCAAGGGAGGATTTATCGAGCTGGCCAGCGACTATAGTGACAGCATCCTGCCGAAGCAGAGGCTGAACTGCAGTGCCGACTCTAGGAGTTCCATTTTATTAGCCAATTGTGTGGAGGCCCAGAGAAAAATGTGTTTCCAAAATGGAGGAAACTCTGTTTGCTGATACTTTTTGCAGTCCTTTGTCCCCCCAATTTTGAATGAGACTTTCGGGCCTTCGGAGAAAGAAGGTCTGCATGCTGGAAAGGGGCCAGGAGAGCCTATCTCAAGGCCTGGCCCGATGTGAGTCCCTTCCTATGTGTGTGTTTTAGGAACCTACAGCACAGCATGACCCGTCTGCCAAAGCGCCAGATAGGCAGCCCACCCAGCACAGTATGTGTGGAAGGATTTTCCCGAGTGAGCATCTGAAAGAGTGACAGGTGAGCCCATGAGGATGTGTTTTGTGTTTTTCTGAGAAAGGCTGCGTCCTGTCGTGTTGTTGAGTGATTCCAATTGCGTGTACGTGGTTGTGGATGTGCATGTGTCCCATGTGGACCCGCTAAAGGATTGCCGTTCCTTTTTGTAGGTGAAAAGTAAGCAGGTATGTGTTTCTATTGGATGGCTCAGAGCAGGAGGTTTCGATGGCGGTTTGTCTCGAGTGTGTGCCGCTCGTGCCTTGTGTGTGGTATGGAATCGGATCCCGCGTGTGGAGTGTTGTAGGGGATGGAGAGGGTGGGGTACGGAGGACCCTGTCGTCCCCCAAGTTTTGCAGTATGCAGTGAAAGTTGGGCATCCTGGAAGTTGGTTTTCTGTTTGTTGAGTTGGGACAGATAGATAGGATTCCTGTGTGTGTGTGTGTGTGTGTGTGTGTGTGTGTGTGTGTGATGTTTTATGTGTTGGCACTGATGTTGTGTGAATTTGCAAAGCCATTTAGTATTTGTGAAGAAGATTGGAATGTTGTGCTTGGTTGGATCCCTTCGGTTCCTCTCTGATGAGCTGGTTCATGGGGAAGATGGTGTGTGTTTTGATGATTGTGGTGGTCCAGTCTAAGAGTGTGTCATCCACCTCCTGGGTGAGCGTGGGTTTTTTTATCGCTGGCAGGTCATGTGTTCATGTGTGTTAGGCATAGGCGGTGTTTTCTGTCGTCTGTTGCCTGGGTCATGAGAGGTGCAGGCAGTGGATGGTGTGTGGAAGTCAAAGCAAAAAGAAATGTTGTGTGGCATGGAAATGTGCAAGAAACTACTGCCTGGATGTGTTGCATTTTTAGTGGAGCCTCCGTGTGCCCGTGTTGCCTGTGAGTCCTCAGTCGCCTGCAGCGGATGTAGGGTGGCACGGAAGAGGAGCGTTGGGCTTGTTCCCTTTGGCAGTATTTTGGAACCACAGGCCAGGGTCTGACATGTGGTGTCTATGTGGGTCATCCCAAGCTAGTTTTTCATGTAAGCAGTTGCTAAAGGAAAAGTATCCACACCGTATGTTGTGAATTTGCTGTCGTACTTGGGGTTGTGAAAGGCTGTTTTTCAGGGGTTCTTGTCACGTGGGGCAGGAGGGCAAGGGAGTTTTGGATGGAAGTGAAGGTTCAAGGACAATGCAGGATGCGAGGTCTTTGGGTGAAGCAGTCTTGGGTAGGGTCCTTGCAAGTCAGGGCGTCCTTGTTTGTTGTTGAGTGGTGGGTGGTGTTTGAGTGAAGGATTCCCATGTTGGATTGAGAGCAAGTGTGTGACTAAGGGAGGGTCAGACCATGTGAAGAGTGTTTTTTGTGTTTGGACCTAGGGGAGCTACATCAGACCATTTTTCTTGCTTGTGTCAGAAATGTGTGTTTTCTCCTCATTGTCATGCAATCTATTTGTGAAGTTTTGTGGCGGAGTGGGCTATCCACATGGGTTTCTTGTCTGTTAAGTTTTCTTTAGTATCCGTCTTTTCTATTTAAGAAGACAGTGTCTTTTTCAGCATTGTAAAAGCTGTCCATGTAGGTTTTTTGCAGAGCATGCCTTTTTTGTGCTGTTTCTTTTGAGGGGTGCATGTGTGTCCTCCTTCTGTGGTGTGTGAACGGTCTGCTGTCTGTGAGCGGTCCCTTGTGAAAGCCGCAGCGGTGGTGGAGCTCCCAGGTTTTTGGGGGAGCGTGATGGATAGCGATGGCCTCCGTTTTCAAGTGTCTGGGGATGTGTGTTGCATGGATGTCCCCGAATAAAAGAATGTGGAACGATCCTGATGTCCTCGTTTAGATTGCTTTATTTTGCCATGTTTTTTTTTTGCCACTCATCCATGCCCATCCTTTCTGAAAATGCACAGTGTGTGTCCTAAGCCAGTGGTATCCACGGGAACTCGATGGACCTTGTGCCGAATGACTTTGAAAGAGGGGAATGTCTATGGAAAAGCAGGGAGGGTGAGAGGCTGAATGGAATGGTATGCCTTTGGTGATCTGTATTGTTGCAGGTTTTGTAATGTAACTATATTTTCTGGATTGTTTTCCAGGGAGGCATGGAGAGGGAGAGGCATGGGATACAGAGGTGGAACCACGGATCATGTACCTTCTTCACAGCTCCAACTGGCGACAGCTGTGCCTCCCTTTAAGGTACCCATCTTTGGCTGTCATGCAACCTGGGGTATTTGATGGTGCAGGCGGGATGCTCCGTCCAGTGATCCAAAGCGGTTTGTGGCCATGGCAGCGTTTGAAGTGGCATGGGCATGTTTTTGAACTTGAGCGATTTAGAGATGAAGTCCATGTGCGTTGGTTTTGGGAATTGTAAGTTAGCCAAGGATGTGTGTGAATGTTTAAAGGATGCAGTAGCATTGCAGTTTCTCTCAGCTGAGAGAAATGGAGAGAATGAATAGGGGTATGATGGATGAGTGTGTAGCGGAGTGAGGGTTTCATGGGTCATGGCCTGAAGATGTTTTTCCCTGTCCACTGTTCCTCCTTGTTGATCGTGGTGGCCTGTGGCGTGAAGAGCCTTGTGTTTTAAACGGGTGCCGTGCCCATCCTTACCCTGTAGGTGTGATGTGTGTGCCTGTTCGTGTCCCATGCATGAGAGGAGGCAAGATTCTCCCTAGGTGTGGTTTTCTTCCATGGATCTGTTTTTCTTTCTCTCTTGCCCTTGTGTTGTGCTGTCCAGGTGCACGGGAAGCCATTGTCCTGAGCTTTGAAAGGAAAGATAGATGCTCGTCTGATATGTGCACGGTTGTATTTTTTTTAAGAATTGTTATTTTTTTCCCCATGAAAAAAATAAGTCCCCATGTGAGTGCCTTGCATGTGTGGTTTTGGAGTGTGAGGGGGTCCTATTGTGTAGGAACTCATGTGAGCAGTGGCTTCCACACATTGTTTTTGTCAGATTTGTGTTCTTCTGAGCCTGCTATGTTTTCTTTTCTTTTTCTTTTTCTTTTTTTTAGGGCTGCCTGCCTGCTGTTTTCATGTGTGTTCTTCACTGTTCCAATCTGTGTCAGGGCCATCCATGGGAGTTTTGTGTGTGTGTGTGCGCCCCAGCTTCTGTGGATTGTATGTCCCCTGGCACCGTAGAGGAGTGGAGTGTTTCGGTCCTGTTCTTGGGTGTGCATGCCACAGTTGGAAAGTGTGTTGTTGGAGCCATGCATGGCCTCCCACAGATGGTCCACATGTCCAGTTGTGCATGGTCATAGTCACTTGCAGGGAAGCCTGTTGTTTGTTCTCACAGGATCGTCAGGTAAGGGCAGAGTGTTTTTGTCATTTTTCAGAAAACATGGAAGTAGAAGATAGCATGTCTGTGTTGCCTGGGTTCCTTTCCCGCTGTTGTGGTTTGTAGGAGTTGGACGTAGAGCTCCAGTGAGAGGTGGATCCAGAGGAGCTATGGCTAGCATGAAAGTTGAATAGAACACCCATTGTTGGAAAGGTCATGGCTTGGGGATCCAGTGTTGTTGTTGTCTTTGTGAGCTGAGAAGGACATGCCTCTATTGGGCCTAGAATCTCTGAGGAGATCTATGAAGCAAGATGTGTAGGAGATGGCACCTTAGTAGGCAACCATCATGGGCAGATGGGTGGCGGGGATGGGGGGCTGTTGCCACGGTCAGGGAAACCTTGCCAAGACTGACATTTGGGTATGTAGGTTCGTGTTTTCCCAAAGACTGTTGCTGAGTCTTGAAAAGCCATCGTCCCTGCCACCAGTGCAGTGTAGGCATCCCTGAAGGGTGCCACATCATTGTAGTAAGTGCAGTCCGTTCCCTTGGGATCACCCTCTTGCACAAGAGCTCCTTGCTGCACCCAGGATCTTAAAGCAGGTTTAAGTGTTGTCGTCCATTTTGAGGTCCATGGTAGTGATATTTGATAACTTGCAGGGGTATAGAGTAGGATATCCCTCAGGTTTGTATTTCTTTGCAGTCTTCAGAAGTCCATGTGTTGGGTGGGTGGGTGGGTGGGTGGGTTGCTGGCTTGGGGAGGGGTAAGGAATGGGTTTTCTGTGTTTCAAGTTCTGTGAACATGCTGCGTATGGATTCCATTCATAGACATTTCTGTTTTCTAGGTGTGTGTGCCTTTCCTGGTGGCCATGTCTGGACGACCAAGGTTGCTGTTGTGATGGAGGGACCTGTGCCTTGTTTTGAAGGGGCCTGTGCTCCTGCGTCACCTGGCTAGTGCGGAATGATGTCTTGTGCTCATGATGCCCCAGTGTCCCCTCATGGTGCGACTTCGTAGAGAATGGAAGTTGTGCCTGTGTGTGCTCACTACCATGTATCTGTGTAGTTTGTGCTTGTGGGGAGCTGACATGTGTCCCATAGGACCTGTGAGCATAGTGTCGTTTGTGAGTGAATTGTGTCCTTTAGTATGTTTTTAGTGACCGTATGACTGTACTCATACACACACAGTGTATTGGTTGGGTGGGCTGTTAATATCATTGTTTTATTTCAAGGATAGGAGAGAGAGACATAGAAGACACAGACCGGGAGAGTATTGTGTGGGGCCCATGGAGTTGTGTGCTTATAGCATTTCTTTCTAAGTGTGGGTCTTGAGTCCAAATGGAGGGGTTGGTTGGCTCCTATTTTGTGTTGGTGTTTCTGAGCTCTTGAATTGTAAG
This sequence comes from Myotis daubentonii, assembly GCF_963259705.1. NCBI lineage: Eukaryota > Metazoa > Chordata > Mammalia > Chiroptera > Vespertilionidae > Myotis > Myotis daubentonii. Next base: position 80,352,524 of record NC_081851.1, read on the forward strand.
CAGTACACTTTCCCCGGCACCCCATCTCCCCTGAGGTACTCCATGTCGTGTCCCCATCAGCCATTTTTCAGTCCTACTTTATGCACCTCATTTAATGTTGTGCCTCAGCTGCCTTAGGTTGAATGTGTGTTTGGTTTGTGAAGCATCCATACACCCGTATCCCTGTGTGAAGGTGGGCCACATCCTTTCAAGTGCTCGTCTGTTCTGTTGCCCCCCCTCGCATGTTTCTTGGAAGTGAAGAACTGAGGGGAAGGCTCTGTGGAGTCACCCATGGATGATCTCAAGGTGGTTGGCATGGTTTGTTGGAAGCAGTTGACACATATGGCACGCACAGCCTCCTTTCTTGTGTCCCACCAGTTGCCCCACTGCTGCACCTAGTTTGGTCCATAGGGTGTTCTCCCTTGCCTCTGTTTCCATACGAATATCAAGGAGGCATTAGTGCACACCCCTACTGTGTGAAGGGTGGGTCAGCATGTACAGGGGTAGCAGGATCTTCACCTGTGCTTAGTGGTGGCATGAATGCCTGTGAAAGTGGCTCTCCCCACCGCGTCAACTCAACTTGTTTGCAAAAATAGCGGAGCACCCACCTGCTCATGCTTTTTATTGTGGATCCATGAATGCAGTGTACAGCCCGGTGCCCAAATCCCACTTGGCCCAGTCCCTCACTGCAATTTGTTGCTCACCTGGGCCTCACGTGATCATTTCTTTACCCGTCCAACATTTGCCTCCCCCCCCCCCCCCACCACTGCAGCCCGTTTGGTGTCAGCATATATTTGCTCCAGTTCCTGAGTAAAGGCAATGTGTGTAATGGCAATGTGTAGCCGGGAGTCCCAGTGTA